>NC_057804.1:397232555-397242046 GCF_018294505.1 Triticum aestivum | reverse complement strand
CGGGAGGCGGCGGCGATGTGGGCGCGGGCTGCCCACGTGGTAGTCCCTTGTTGCGGCGGGGCGGACGTTGTCCGGCGCCGGCGGACGGTGTCCGGCGCACGGAGAGGAGCGGGCTAGGGTTTGGGGATCCGTAAATTTTGGAGGGGTGCACATATTTATAGGTAGAGGGAGCTAGGAGACTCGAAATGGGGTGTAGTTTTCGCCCACACGATCATGATCCGACGACGGAGAGCATGGAAGTGACTTAGATGGGTTATTGGGCTGTTTTGGAGGGGTGTTGGGCTGCAACACAAAAGAGGCCTTTGCGGGAGTGCGGTTAACCATTGGAGTATCAAACGAGCTCCAAATGACCCGAAACTTGACAGGTGGTCTACCGGTGCTATACCAGGGCCACTTGGCAAGGCTCGGTCCATTCTGAGAACGTTTAACACCCGCAAACGAAAAGAGACAAGAGGGGTGCGCCGGTGCATGTGGGAGTGTCGGATTGTGAAACGGATAACGGGGAAAAAGCTCGGATGCATGAGGCGAACACGTATGCAAAATGAAATGCACATGATGACATGATATGATATGCATGACATTAATAAAATGCAAAACAAAAGACAAAACCCAACCACGGAGGGAATATCATATCACATAGCCAAAAATGGCAAGAATTGGAGATACAAAGATGTTAAGTTACATCCGGGGTGTTACAACACTCCACCACTACAAGAGGATCTCGTCTCGAGATCTAGGATTGAAAGAACTCCGGATATTCGGAACGGAGGTGATCCTCGTGCTCCCAGGTGGCTTCTCGGTCGGAATGGTGTGACCACTTCACTTTCAGGAATTTGATTGACTTGTTGCGAGTCTTGCGCTCGGTTTCTTCAAGAATAGCAACTGGGTGCTCATGATAAGAGAGATCTTCTTGGAGGTCGATTTCTTCGAAGTTGATAGTGCGCTCAGGAGTCTTGAAGCACTTGCGAAGCTGTGACACGTGAAACACGTCGTGCACGTTTGCAAAGTTGGATGGAAGCTCAAGTTGATAGGCGAGGTCGCCTCTTTTGCCAATGATCTTGAAAGGACGCACGTATCTAGGGGCAAGCTTCCCTTTGATACCGAAGCGATGAGTGCCTTTCATTGGAGAGACGCGGAGGTAGACATGGTCTTCGATTTCAAAAGCCAAGTCAAGGTGCTTGCTATCATAGTAACTCTTCTGTCGCGATTGCGCGGCTTTGAGATTCTCACGAATGACTTTGCACATCTCTTCAGCTTCTGTGATCAAGTCGTTGCCAAGAAGTTGGCGTTCACCTGTCTCGGACCAATTGAGAGGAGTACAACACTTTCTGCCATAGAGAATTTCGAATGGGGCCTTGCCCAAACTCGCTTGAAAGCTGTTGTTGTAGGAGAACTCGGCATATGGAAGACAATCTTCCCACTTCATACCGAAAGAGATGACACAAGCCTTGAGCATATCTTCAAGGATTTGATTGACTCGCTCGACTTGGCCACTTGTTTGAGGATGGAAAGTTGTGCTGAAACGAATGTTGCTGCCCATGGCCGTCTGAAAGGAGTCCCAGAACTTAGAAGTGAAGATGCTTCCACGATCTGAAGATATCAATTGTGGAATGCCGTGCAAGGAGACAATTCTAGAGGTGTAAAGCTCTGCCAGCTGAGCTGCTGTGATAGATTCTTTGATAGGAAGAAAATGAGCCACTTTAGTAAGCTTGTCAATGACAACGAAGATAGCATCATTTCCACGCTTGGACTTAGGAAAACCAGTCACGAAGTCCATCTCGATATGGTCAAACTTCCATTCCGGAATAGCAAGAGGTTGGAGGAGACCAGCTGGTCTTTGGTGTTCCGCTTTCACTCTTTTGCAGACATCACATTCATTCACGAATTGAGCAATTTCTCGCTTCATTCGAGTCCACCAATACGACTGCTTGAGGTCATGGTACATCTTTGTACTTCCAGGATGAATGGATAGGAGGGAATTGTGTGCCTCATTCATGATGACTTTTCTCAGATCACCTTTTGGAACCACAATTCGATCCTCGAAGAAAAGAGTATCTTTGTCATCCAAGCAATAGCACTTGTATTTGGGAATGCCCTTGTCAATACCACGTTTCACCTTCTTCACCATGGTATCCAGGAGTTGTGCCTCACGAATTTGATCTTCCAAAGTATGAGAGACTATGAGGTTGGCAAGAAAGCCTTGAGGAACAACTTGAAGATTCAGCTTGCGGAAAGCCTCACAAAGATCCGGTTGAAATGGCTTGAGAATTAGACTATTGCAATAAGCCTTTCTGCTCAGAGCATCTGCAATCACATTCGCCTTGCCAGGAGTATATTCAATACTCGGATTGTACTCTTGAATCATTTCGACCCATCGACTTTGCCTGAGGTTAAGGTTGGGTAGAGTGAAGATATACTTGAGACTCTTGTGATCGGTGAAAATGTCCAGTTGCCTTCCCAATAAGAGATGTCTCCATGTTATCAATGCATGGACAACTGCCGCCAACTCAAGATCGTGGGGGTAATTCTTTTCGTTGGACTTCAACTGACGAGAGGTGTAGGTCACAACTTTTTTCTCTTGCATCAACACAGCACCGAGACCTTGAAGGGAAGCATCACAGAATACTTCGAATGGCTTGGATTCATCAGGAGGAGTCAAAACAGGAGCTGTGACTAGCTTCTCTTTGAGGGTGTTGAAAGCGACGTCACACTCAGGCGTCCAGACATACTTGACATGCTTCTGGAGGAGGTTGGAAAGAGGCTTTGCAATCTTAGAGAAGTTCTCAATGAATCTTCGGCAATAGCTTGCAAGACCAAGAAAACTGTGGAGCTGTTTGACATTCTGAGGAGGTTCTCAATTCAGAACTGCAGAAACCTTCACGGGATTAACAGCAATGCCCTTGGCAGAGATGATATGACCAAGATAAAGAACTTCGTCACGCCAGAACTCACATTTGGAAAACTTGGCATAGAATTGATGCTCTCTGAGCTTGTCGAGCACCAATCGCAAATGTTTAGCATGATCCTGCTTATTCTTGGAGAAGACCAAGATATCATCGAGATACACCAGAACAAATTCATTGGTGTAGGGGTTAAAGATAAAGTTCATCATGCGAGAGAACGTTGGAGGAGCATTGACAAGGCCGAAAGACATGACAGTATATTCATAAGAACCATAGCTTGTTCTGAATGCTGTCTTGGGAATATCTTGTTCACGAATGCGAATCTGATGATAACCCATATGAAGGTCAAGCTTAGAGAATACTTTAGCACCTTTGAGTTGCTCGAAAAGCTCATTGGTGTTGGGAAGTGGATACTTGTTCTTGATTGTCTTCTTGTTCAATGGACGGTAATCGATGCAAAGTCGGTCCGTGCCATCCTTCTTCTGGACAAAAAGAACTCCACAACCCCATGGGGATGAACTCGGTCTGATCAAACCCAGACGCTCTTGTTCATCAAGCTGCTTCTTCAATTCCTTCAGCTCCTTGGGTCCAAGCTTGTAAGGACGCTTGCAAACAGGTTCAGTTCCAGGCTCAAGATCAATAACGAACTCGACTGGCCGATGAGGAGGCATACCCGGAAGCTCTTCTGGAAAGACATCTTGGTACTCACAAACGACTGGAATTTGAGAAATAGCATCCAACTCGCCCTTCTCATTGAGAGAAAACAACCGAATGGTTTCATCGCGAGCGGCATAGATGATAACATCCTTAGAAGGGTGTGTCAATTGAATTTGCCTGGCAGCACAATCAAGCTGAGCCTTGTGCTTAGAAAGCCAGTCCATCCCGAGAATTAGATCAATATCAGAGTCGCCAAGAACAATTGGAGAAGACAGAAATTTATAGTCGCCCATCTTGATACCGACATTTGGAACCAATAAGGTAGATCTCAAACGCTTAGCTGGAGAAATAACTTGCATAGCTCTAGGTAACTCCTCTGTGTCAAAATTGTGCTTCGATGCAAAAGGATATGACATGAAAGAATGCGATGCACCAGTATCAAATAAGACTTTTGCAGGAATATCATTAACAGGAAGATTACCCATGATCACATCTGAAGAATCCTCTGCCTGGGCTTCATTCATCATGTTCACCTTTGCAGACTTTGGATTATGCTTGACCACTGCATTGCTTGAAGATCTAACAGGAGGAGGAGGAGGAAGGCGCCTTTGATTGAAGCATTTGTTCACGTAGTGACCTTTCTGCTGGCACTTGTTGCAAGTCACTTCTGAGAGCGGACGATGATAAGGAGCATTCGACTTTGGGGCTTGAGACTGAGACTTGTTCTGATAGCCTGGGTTGGGTGGGTGGGAAGATCCACGACCACCTGAGTTCTTCTGCTGGTAAGGCTAACGAAACGGAGGAGGAGGAAGGTAGAACTTCTGCTGCTTAGCTGCCACTTGTGAGGAAGAAGAAGATTGCACTGCATCCCTGATTCTCTTCTTAGAAGCCTCACACTTGAGCTGAGCACCTTCTTGCTTGAGTGCCATATTGTAGAATTGATCAAACTGAGTAGGCTCAATAAGAACGAGAGCTAACTGCAGATCCTCTCTAAGGCCACCTCTGAATTGATAGATCATACTCTTCTCATCAGGAACATCTTGCTTAGCGAAGCGAGCAAGTTTCTAAAACTGCTTGTTGTATTCGTACACTGACATGTTGCCTTGCTTGAGATTGCGGAACTCCTCACGCTTGCTCTCAACAACACTGGTAGGAATGTGGTGAGCTTTAAAGTCCCAACAGAAATCAGTCCAAGTAATCACTCGACCACCTCTGGAATCCTTGTATTGCTGGAACCAATCAGCTGCTTGATCCTTGAGCTGAAAAGAAGCGAACTTGACATAGTCCTCAGGCCTGACATTGCTGCATTCAAAATGCTTGTTGATATCCACGAGCCAATCATCAGCGTCTGTGGCCTCGACACAGTAGCTGAAAGACTTCGGCTGATTTGCAAGGAATTGGTTGAGGGTAGGAAATAGAGGCTGATGATTGAACTGCCCTTGACCTTGATTCCCTTGGTTGCCTTGGCCTTGGTTGCGCTCTTGCATGAGCTGAATCATCATCTGGGCATTGGCGTTTGTGGCTGCCATCAAAGCTTGCCATGCCTCCGGAGGCGGAGGTGGAGGTGGAGGGTTCGCCTGACTCCCATCATTGCGTTCCGGATTCTGACGCGTTGGCGGAGCCATCCTGAAGAGGGTGACATCTGTTAGCATCTTGATAGACAAATAGACAAGTTGAATCAACGGATAGAAATTGCAACATATAGTCTTCACAATAAACATTCGAACAAGGATGAACGAATGAATTCCAAAGCAAACATCACACGTCCATTAAGGTGAAAAGCCACTTGATAAGAGATTGATGAATGAAATAAACAAGGTACAACTGGAACAAATAAGTGGTAAGGATTACCCAATCACAAACCAAATATCTGCGGGAAGAAATGCTAGAGCTACTTGAATCCCACCTATAAACTCCCGAAACTTTCTGGTTATGCAATCAGGTGTTGGGGATACAGGGGAAGCAATATATCTCACCCAAACTAACAATCCCTACATCCAGCTGTATCCATCCGTCAACACATAACCAAGAAACCTTCGGAAATCGTGTACCTCAACCTTCGAAAAGCATCCGTTATACGAGTTATGGCAATACTCCCGAACTCCCGCCCCAGTACTGGGTGGCGTCGAGGTTATCTCACCAACAACTGCATAAAAGAGATTTTCGATGTCGGCAAAACTCAGGTATTCCAGAACTGCAATGATAAAATTGTGACGACAACACCTCAGAGCTCAACTCCCCGGGTCAAAGCCACAAAAATAGACAGGAGGCACCAAGAACAATGTTCTTGTCCCAAAACCATCGGAATGATTCCAAGATACCCACGTGATCCTAATTTTTTTGTGAAATTTGAGGAGAGGACAGTCAAAACATCTACGTTAGGAGACCTCACCAGAGCGACGAAGGGACTGAGGAGTAAAAAGAATCCTACTCTCCGATATATATAATCCTAAGACTCAAAACATTTTTGTTCTAAACTCAACATCGCCAGCAAACAATCAATCAGGGGGCTCCTAAGTCGGGGATGGCTCTGATTACCAACTTGTAACACCCACGATGCGGCTATATCTCCCATGTGTCGAAGCATGACTTAGAGGCATAACCGCATGGTGGTTTTGTCGCAAGAAGGGTCATCTTCACACAATCCCATGTAATGAACAAGAATGGGATAAAGAGAGTTGGCTTACAATCGCCACTTCACACAATACATAAATTAAGATCATACATCATTCAAAATACACTCATAGACCGGCTACGGTCAAGTTCAAATAAAAAGAAGACAACCCCAAATGCTAGATCCCCGATCGCCCCGACTGGGCTCCACTACTGATCATCTGGAAACGATACATAGTAACAACCAAGGGCCTCATCAAAATCCCACTTCAGCTCAGTTGCGCCATCTGCGCTGGTATCATCGGCACCTGCATCTGTTTTGGTAGAATCTGTGAGCCACGGGGACTCAGCAATCTCACACCCGCGAGATCAAAACTATTTAAGCTTATAGGTAGGAAAAAGGGTAATATGGTGGAGCTGCGGCAAGCACTAAGCATATATGGTGGCTAACATATGCAAGTGAGAGCGAGAAGAGAAGCAACGCGTCGGTTGAGAAGCTAGAAGCGATCAAGAAGTGATCCTGAAACTACTTACGTCAAGCATAACACAAACCGTGTTCACTTCCCGGACTCCGCCGAGAAGAGACCATCACGGCTACACACGCGGATGATGCATTTTAAAGAGGTCAAGTGTCAAGTTATCTACAACCGGACATTAACAAATTCCCATCTGCCTCATAACCGCGGGCACGGCTTTCGAAAGATTATATACCCTGCAGGGGTGTCCCAACTTAGCCCATCACAAGCTCTCACGGTCAACGAAGGATATACCTTCTCCCGGGAAGACCCGATCAGCCTCGGAATCCCGGTTCGCAAAACATTTCGACAATGGTAAAACAAGACCAGCAAGACCACCCGACTGTGCCGACAAATCCCGATAGGAGCTGCACATATCTCGTTCTCAGGGCACACCGGATGAGACAGGCTACGAGTAAAACCAGACTACGAGTTTACCCGAGGTGGCCCCGCAGGCGGCTCAGTTCGGACCAACACTCGAAGGAGCAATGGCCCGGGGGGGTCTAAAATAAAGATGACCCTCGGGCTCGCGAAAACCCAAGGGAAAAAGGCTTAGGTGGCAAATGGTAAAACCAAGTTTGGGCCTTGCTGGAGGAGTTTTATTCAAAGCGAACTGTTAAGGGGGTCCCATAAATCACCCAACCGTGTAAGGAACGCAAAATCAAGGAACATAACACCGGTATGACGGAAACTAGGGCGGCAAGAGTGGAACAAGTCACCAGGCATAAGGCCGAGCCTTCCACCCTTTACCAAGTATATAAGGTGCATTAATTAAACAGGAGATATTGTGATATCCCAAAGTATCCATGTTCCGACCAGGAACAAACTTCATCTTCACCTGCAACTAGCAACGCTATAAGAGGGGCTGAGCAAAAGCGGTGACATAGCCAAACAACGGTTGCTAGGATAGGATGGTTAGAGGTTTGACATGGCAATAGGGAGGCATGGTAAACAGAGGCAGGTAGAACTAACATAGCGATAGAGCGAGTACTAGCAAGCAAAGATAGAAGTGATATCGAAGGTAGGGTCATCTTGCCTGCAAGGTTCTCAGAGTAGTTGAAGGCTTGATCCTCGTTAGCATACTCAACAGGTTCCTCGTGCACGTACTCGTCTCCCGGCTCTACCCAAAGCAAGAACACAAGCAAAGGAACCACAATAAATCACGGTGCAATGCACAAGCAACATGATGCAATACATGTCATGCTATGCGAGATGTGATATGCAATGCATATGCGTGCTTCGGGAGGAAAAAGGATGAACAAGACATCAACATGGCAAGCCAAGTATGCCGCTGGAAAGATGAGATGATTTCGGTTGAAATCAATATAAAGATCACAGGATTCAGATGCACGGTTTGCAAATGACAAGCAAGACAAGAATGACACAAAGCTGCGATTAACAGCATGATGCTACTTAGCATGCAACAAGAAACTATGCTACAGCACCCCAACATAAAAACAAAGCATATGGCAGTGATCTACAGGAGATGCTTTACAAAAGAGGAACACTAAGCTACAGCTAAATCATATCATAACAGGTTCAAACAAGCATGGAGAAAGTGCAAAAAATATCAGGTTGGACATGGCATAAACAAGATCACGAAGCAATGTTCAGAGCAAATTATCAACATGCTACAGGAACTTATAATAGCAAAGCAAGGCATGGCATGAATCCACTCAAAGCATAGATCAAAAGTCCCTGACTGACCATAAGCCAAAAAGGATCAGAAAATATGATGGCACCCATGTGAACATAGCAAGTTTCGTTAATAGATTCAGCAAACAAAGCATGGCATTGACAGAATTACGAAGGCACCTTCGTGAGCTCGATGCACTCACTACAGAGCATCTCATGATAAACTAAGCATACATCCATCAAGAAGACATGACATAGAAGCTATACATGGCAAGTACAACATCATAGCATATACGGATCAACTACAACAACCTTGGCAAAATTGAATAACATGTAAACAATCTGCCAGAAAACATTTTGAAGCAAAAGTAGAGCACAAAAATTACATGCTAGACTACTCCATAAATGCAACCAGGACCATGGATGGATAGAGCATAACCATATGTTCAAAACACCCTTACTGAAGTGTCTCAAAATATGCACGGATCTCTTTGTAGCAACATGTTTACATGGCATCAAAATAACAGCAGAACAGGAACTAAAATCAGCAATATCACAAGCCTAGTTTGCATGCTTGTGCTAGTCACCACATTGATCAAAAAAATACATGGTAAGCACCTCTGTAAAGAAGACATAGCCTAGTTCAAAACACATTTAGGGATCAAGTCCATAGGATGCACACATCAATCATGGCAAAAATGCCAAAAGAGCTCGTTCTGATAAGAATCTGAAACTAACATTATGAAGCACTCTTCCAACAGCATTTCGGGCATCAAGATGAGCTCAAATGTAAATGATCCAATGAGATGAAATGATGTACTCTTCGATACGAACAATTAGGTATGCTACACGCCCAAAACGGAGCCACGGGTGCAAAGTTGTGGGGTGATGAACATGCGAGAAAAATTATGACAGGTTATGACTTGGACGAAAATCGGGGAGAAGAAAATCAACCCTGGGCAGATCTGATCCGGGGCGCGGGGTTCGAGGTTCGCCGGCCGGAGTTGGAGCCGGAGGGGAGGAGGACGGCCAGAGAGGAGCAGGGCCGGCCGGATCTGGCGTCCTCCGGCGAGGGGGCGCCGGAGATGGCGTTGGCGGCGGCGGCGGCCTCTGAGGCGACCGGGTGCGGTCGCAGAGGTCTCGGGCGGCGGCGCGGCGCCGGAGATGG
>NC_057804.1:397231152-397232009 GCF_018294505.1 Triticum aestivum | reverse complement strand
GCGGCGGCGATGTGGGCGCGGGCTGCCCACGTGGCAGTACCTGGTTGCGGCGGGGCGGACGTTGTCCGGCGCGCGGAGAGGAGCGGGCTAGGGTTTGGGGATCCGTAAATTTCGGAGGGGTGCACATATTTATAGGTAGAGGGAGCTAGGAGACTCCAAATGGGGTGTAGTTTTCGCCCACATGATCGTGATCCGACAACGGAGAGCATGGAAGTGACTTAGATGGGTTATTGGGCTGTTTTGGAGGGGTGTTGGGCTGCAACACAAAAGAGGCCTTTGCGGGAGTGCGGTTAACCATTGGAGTATCAAACGAGCTCCAAATGACCCGACACTTGACAGGTGGTCTACCGATGCTATACCGGGGCCACTTGGCAAGGCTTGGTCCATTTCGAGAACATTTAACACCCGCACACGAAAAGAGACAGGAGGGGTGCGCGGTGCATGTGGGAGTGTCGGATTGCGAAACGGACAACGGGGAAAATGCTCGGATGCATGAGGCGAACACGTATGCAAAATGAAATGCACATGATGACATGATATGATATGCATGACATTAATAAAATGCAAAACAAAAGACAAAACCCAACCACGGAGGGAATATCATATCACATAGCCGAAAATGGCAAGAGTTGGAGATACAAAGATGGAAAGTTACATCCGGGGTGTTACAACCTGACAGCGCTGACCCATCGGATGGGCCACCGTATTTCGAGAAAAAAAATGTTTCCCCCCTGACTGCTAGGACCCACCAGCTACACCTTCGCACGCAAGGAAGTGCATCCGGGCAAAAAAAATGATTCGCCCCCCTAACTGCTGGGACCCACCAGCTACATCTTCGCACGCAAGGAAGTGCGTCT
>NC_057804.1:397122551-397230918 GCF_018294505.1 Triticum aestivum | reverse complement strand
AAACCGATTCCCCCCCCCCTGACTGCTGGGACCTACCAGCTACATCTTCGCACGCAAGGAAGTGTGTCCAGGCAAAAAAACAACAAAACGATTCGCCCCCTGACTCCTGGGACCCACCAGCTACACCTTCGCAGGTAAGGAAGTGCCTGACAGTCGGGACCCACCTTGTCGAAGCGTACGTAGCGTTGTCATTCTGGTCGTGAACGTGTACGTACATATATACTGGTGGATGTAGAGGCGCGCATGTGTCGTAGTAGAGGCGCGCACGTAGCATGTACACGTATGTACAATGGCGAGGGTGCAAGAAAGAAAATATGGCTACGTACGTACATACGGGCAGGGTCTCGAACGCCTACTCGCGCACACGTACATGGCTGGGTCGGAACGGAGAAACAACGTCGTCGTCATGTTCATGGGGAGGCAATGGAATGTGTCGTGTTCATGGGGAGGCAACGGAATGTGTCGTGTTCATCGGGAGGCAACGGAGTGCGTGGGAGCCAACCGGCTGGGTTGGAATGGAATGTGTGGTCGTGTTCATCGGGAGGGCTTGGACGGAACATGCGATGGAAATGAGGCCTGGCGTCGCACACAACGGAGGAAACAGACCTCCTACGTTCGGAACGGGGTCCTGTTGATCGGGAGGTGTCGGGTGGTAGGTGCGACATATGCCAACGGATGGCTTATCATTGTGGTAGCCAATAAGACATCACCGGTGCCTGGAAACGGGATGAGGCGAAGACATGCACGCCAGCGAATCTTACCCAGGTTCGGGGCTCTCCATGGAGATAACACCCCTAGTCCTGCTCTGCGGGGTCTCCGCATGATCACTAGATCAACAAGTAGCTACAAGAGGCTCCTTGAGCTGTTTGGCGAGAGGAGGAAGAAGGGGCAAGGCTAGCTCTCTTCTCCTCTCAAAGTTGTGTCTAAAACTATCAAAATCCAACCCTTTGCATGGGTGCCCTAGGGGGTTTATATAGGCCTACCCCCAGGGGTACAATGGCAATCTGGCTGGGCTCGGGCCCAACCGTCAGTGTCTATGCTGGCCGGCTTCTCCGCCAACTGCTGGGGCCCGCCGACTAGTGGGTCCTGCCGGCTGCCGGCCTCCTGGTAGACAGGTAGGCCCCACCACTTGGGGGTCGATGTCGGATTTTGGGTTCCGGCAGACCCTCAAGGTTCGAACTCTGGGGTGCACGCGGAGATCACACCTACTGCCTACCCATGTCTCGTCGCCTCGCAAGGATCTAAAACTACACGAAGAGAAACACAAGGGACACGAGATTTATACTTGTGCAGGCCACCATTGTGGTGTAATACCCTACTCCCGTTTGTGGTGTGTGGATTGCCTCAGGGGCTGATGACAGTACAAGGAAGAACAACCTCGTGAGGGTCTGTTCTTGGCTGGGGCGATGAATTGCTAGGGGGAGTTCAGTCGTCTCTCTCTCTTTGTGTCTCAGATGCGGATCCCCCTACCCTGTGGGTGGCTAGTCCTATTTATAGGCGGAGGCCCTGGGCCTCTCCCCAAATATTGAGCGGGAAGGGCGCCAACAATTGGACATTTTGAAGGGGAACATCTAGTACACTTATCCTGACTAAAGTTGGTCATCGCCTGCCAGACCCTGATGATGACGCTGGCATGGGCTCCACGATGACCTCCGCTCTGCTGTCCTGCTGGTCTTGGTCTTGTTGCACCGAAATGGTTACCTTTGCTTGATACTCTCGCCTGCGCTTGCCCCCTTTGCACCAAGGAGGAAACAAGGACTCTGCGCAGGCCGGTGCCCGCCTTGCCTTGGTTGTCATGGCTTGCGTCATGGGCACCTCGCGAGGTACCCCACCTTGATCTCTCCGCCTCCTCGCGAGCCAGCCTGACGAGGCCGTGCCCGAGGAAGCCTCCTGTCGTCCGCCCCGCGAGGCTTGGCCCCTCGCGAGGGTCTTGAGCGTGCGTTGATGAAGATGGGTCGTACTGGGCCACTCCTTGAGCCACACCGCAGGCCGCAGGCAAGCAAGTCTGGGTACCCCCGTTCACAAAACGCCAAAAGTACCCCCGGGCCCAAGGCACGCTTGGACTTGGCTTAGCAGAGAAGCGAAGGGGCAAGTGCGAAGCGCCGCGGGCCCCAATAGCCTGCGGCCTTGGGCGCCGCGTGGTGGTTGATTGGACGTGGGCGTCCTAGCTCCCCCATGATGCCTCGATAACTGCACGATTTGACAAGTCCCTACACGCAAAACGGGTCATGATTACTTGCGATCGTAGTGGCCGTCGGTTGGCCTCCCTCGGCTATATGTACGGAACGGCGCGAGCCCTTCCAGTTCACCCCTTCTTGCTACTCCCCTTCTCCTTCCTGGCCGCTCGCCATCTCCATGGTCCCGCCTAAGAGGTTCTCGGCTGCGGAAAAGGGAAAGGCCTGCCAGGAAGGGCCTGGCTCTCCTCCGACCAAGCGTGGCCGGGGCCGCCCTCGCAAGCACCCTACGGCCTCCGCCGCGGCCTCCCGTGGCCGCGGGGACAGCCTTCTGCGCGGCGGTGGGCGTTCGGCCGCCAACGAAAGGTACACTGAGGCTGCACGACCCCCAAGGCCGTGCTTTCGCTCGGCGGAGATGCTGCCGGAGTTTGTCGTGTGGTCGGCGGACCCGACTGGCACCTGGCTCCAGCAGGGCCTCTTGGGCTACTCTGGAGGTCTCCACCGCCGGGGAGGCGGCCTTGACCCGCGGCTCGCAGACATTTGCCCGCGTGCGTGGCCTGAGCCGTCGATGCACTCTACACTTCAAGTTCGACGGTGACACCACCCTCTACGTGAGGGTGTTCGGGGAAGACGGCCGCTGTGCCGGATGCTGCCCCAAAGATGATGACCGCAGCTGCGCGCCCATCCCCGGCATTGGTCGGGGTGAAGGTGGCGGAGGGCGCGCGGGCAGCAGTGCCTGTGGCCCGCCAAGCTCTGGTGACTCCCCCTCGGACGACAGCTCCTCTAGTGCTGGTCGCGACCAGCCCCCTCATCGTCACGCTCGCCTAGGAGAGAGCAGTGGGTCGGCCCGATGCCGTGCTCCGGTGAAGCAGGAGGCAGAATCCAGCTGAGCTCCGGAAGCAGTACGAGCCTTCGCTGAGAGTCGTCACCGGGCAAGTCGTCCCCCCTTTTGCTTTCCTTTCTCTCCTGCGCAAAAAGAATGTAATTCGGTGCCCCACTGGGCGTGCTGAACTGTCGCTGTTTAATTGGTGCACTGTTTCTACTGTTTATGTGTTGTGTTTTCGTTCTGCGTGTCTATGCATGGAAATCACTTATCTTGGGGGGGAGCTCGCCGCGGTCCTCGCCTCCCGAGGTTAGGGCCTTGTCCTGCGCCTTGTGTCCTACAGAGTTTAGTCAGCAGGGGTAGTCTCTAGCCTTAGTAATGAGGGCAACCAACTCAAGCCCCGTGACCGTGTCGCGATGCCCGTGGGGCACAGAATGGGAGGGGTGCTCCCGTAGTGGACTCGGACGGGGAAGTTCCAAACCCCTGGGCAGAAAAACACTCGCGAGGGTGCCCATGCTCCTCCCACGTGAGACTTCACGCGAGAGAAAACGAAACAAATAAGTGAAATGGACGAAGGGTCGCGAGCTCGAAATGGCAACAACCTCAGAAAAACTTCAAATAGAAACAAACTAGCCAACTGCGGAAAGCAAATGAAAGAAGCCGCGTCCAGCACCTAGTCTAGTCTTCGACGTCTTCTCACCAGCGCGGAGCTAAGTGCTGCCACTGGGTGTGGGCGGGAGCCCCCGAGGCCCGAGGGTGGCTCTCCGGAGACTCCCGGGCGTGTACAAACCCACTCATTATTACGTGAGAGTGTCACGAGTGGCGAGCTTCACAGGCGTTTGCCTTCTTCACAGGCACCAGGCCTTTTCTAATACGCGGCTTCTTCACAGGCACCGGGCCTTTTCCAAAACGCGGCTTCTTCA
Organism: Triticum aestivum; assembly: GCF_018294505.1. Lineage (NCBI taxonomy): Eukaryota > Viridiplantae > Streptophyta > Magnoliopsida > Poales > Poaceae > Triticum > Triticum aestivum. The sequence goes on along the minus strand of NC_057804.1, from coordinate 397,226,998 downwards.
CAGGCATTCGCCTTATTCATAGGCACCGGCCCTTTTCCAAAACGCAGCTACTTCACAGGCATTCGCCTTCTTCACAGGCACCGGGCTTTTTCCAAAACACAGCTACTTCACAGGCATTCTCCTTCTTCACAGGCACCGGGCCTTTTTCATGGGTAAAATCTTCGGAGATGTTGGATGTTCCATGCGTTCTGGATGGGCACCCCCTCCTGGGTCTCCAAGCGTGCGGAGCCAGGCCTGGAAACATGAACAACCTTAAACGGTCCCTCCCACATGGGAGAGAGCTTGTGCAGTCCCTCTCTAAAGAGAACCCGTCTGAGCACGAGATCCCCTACCTCAAGAGTCCTGGGGAGGATGTTGCGGTAGTGGTATCGCCGCAATGCTTGTTGGTACCTTGCTGCCCGCAGTGCGGCTTCTCGGCGATGTTCCTCCCCCAGCATGAGGTCCGTCCCCCGCATGGCATCCTGCTGCGCTTCATCGAACGCCAGGACCCGCGCGGAACAACGTCTGACCTCGTGAGGGAGAATGGCTTCAACTCCATAGACCAGAAAGAACGGGGTCTCGCCAGTCGTCTTGGTTGCGTTCATGCGGATTGACCATAGCACAGACTGGAGCTCGTCATGCCAGCCCCTGCCGCAGGCTTCCAGCTTCTTCGTGTTGGCTCGCTTGGCCTAACCGTTGCTTCGCGGGTGCGCCACCGAAGTGTAGCATATCTGCATTCCAAGGTTAGCACAGTATGTTTTGAAGAGGTTACTGGTGAACTGCGAATCGTTGTCGGTGATGATGTGGTTTGGCACCCCGAATCGGCTCACAAGGCCCTTGATGAATTTGACCGCGGAGCCTGCGGGGATGGTGCGGACGGCTTCCACCTCAACCCACTTGGTGAACTTGTCCATGACGACGTAGAGGTAGCGGTAGCCTCCTGGCGCCCGAGGGAACGTGTCACACCCTAGCTAGTCATGCATTAGAGTGTTGCATCATGTTTACTTTTCATCAGAAACTTGAAATGGGGATGACAGAACCCCCAGTCCCCTCTGAAACCAACTAGGGTTACTAAAATAATTTTTCAATGAACCTGAAATGCCCTTCTAAAATGTCCATCATTTTAGCCTTGGTTCAGAACCTCTGACAAAAGTGGTGCACATTTTTCTAGGCCATCTTAGGGTTTTTGAATTAAATCATAGATATTTGAATTTGGGCATTTAAAATAATATAAAATATTTAAATGCTCAAATATCTCCAAACTAAAATGTTTCATGTTGGAAATATTCCAACTATGGACCAGGAGTAGTTTGGTGATTTTTGGAGTTGACTAGGTATTTTATTTAATTCAACAAAGTTGCAGAAATATTAAATAAAACAGAAAACAGAAAAGAGAGGGAAGACTTACCTGTGCGGCCCAGCCAGCTGGCCGGCCCAGCTAGCCAGCCCAGCACTGTAGCTCCCCGTCGTCTTCCTCCCCACGCCCCGAAGCTGCTGCGTGCTCGCGCGCGCACGGCCGCGCGGCCACCTCCTGCTTGCCGACGCCCTCCTGGCCGCGTGGACGACGTCCGCAGCCCGTCCCGATCCCCCCTGCTCGCTCTCACTCTCCCCGGGCTTCTCCCTCGCTCTCTCCCTCTCACGGCCGAAGCACACCGTCGCCGCCGTTCGCCTTAGCCACTGTCTCCGGCCACCCCTCGCTCCCCCGAGTAGCTCAGAAGCTCCGCCACAACTCCCTCTTCCTCCCCACCGCTCCACGAGTCCCCGGAAGCCCTGCATCGCCGCCACGTCGCCGTTCCCCTCTTCGGGCTCCGATCACCGTCGCCGACGAATTCGCCGTCTCCAGCGCGTCCCCGAGCCCGCTTCGACGCCCACTGCAACCGCGGTGAGCCCCCGAGTCGTTTCCCCCTCTCCTTCCCCTCGTTCCCTCACCGTAGCTGCATCCCCACCACGGCCAAACCTCCGCCGTCGCCGAGCTCGCCGTCGACGCAGCTCCGGTGACCATTTGGTCACCCCGGCGAGTCCAACACGTTCGCAAGAACCAGTAGAGCATCCCTAGCGCCTCACTCTGCTCGACTTCGAGCTCCAGCACCACTCCCGTGCACGACCGAACCCCGGCGGCCGCAGCCGAGCTCACCGCCGTCAACTCCGGCCACCCCGACCCCAACGGACTCCGCCAAGAGCCGCGGGCCGTCCTCAGCTTCACTCCGGTGGTCGCCGCGTTCCATTTGGTGGCCGAAACGACCAAAACCACTATCGCCGCCGCACTGTTGGTCGCCGCCGGCCAGAACTCCGGCGAGCTGACGTGGCCTAGTTGATTAACCACTAATCCACCACCTACTGACGCTGACAAGTGGGCCCCAGGGCTTAGTCAAAGCTAACCAGCCCGGGGTCAACGCGGGATTAGCCCCTGTGACACTGACGTGTGGACCCCACACGTCAGGTTTGACCCGAGCCAGCCCTGTTGACCTGCTGATGTCACTGTGATGTCAGGCTGACGCAGTAATTGAATTTCTGGATTTAAATTAAATCAGGAAATTCCAGAATATTATTTAAACTTCAAAAACTCATAACTTTTATTCTGTAACTCCAAATTGGACAAATAATATATGAAAAATGATCAGAAAAATCCAATCTATCCATCTGTACTATTTTCATGCATGATCAAACAAGTTAACTTGATGTTTTAATCAGAACAAGAAAAGGCACTTTAAAAGGCCATATTTGAATTTGGAATTTGAATCTTTGATTCAAATTTGCTCAAACACATCTGGTTTTAGTTGCATTAGCCCAACACACTCATATTGCCATGTTTCATGCATGCATCATATTGTTGCACATTGTTTGGTGATGCCTGTGTATCGTTACCCTTTGCGACAGGATCTGTCCCTGAGGAGTACCGTGATTACCCTAACGAAGAATCGTATCCGTGCAACGAACCATCAGGCAAGCAACCAACCATTTGATCATATCGATACAATCCCATGTTCTCGCTCCTGCTCTCTTTTACTGCATTAAGACAACGCGATTCAAACTGCTGTGTGCTACGGTAGTTGAACCCATTTCCTCTGCATGACCTGTCATTGCCACAGTAACTAGATGAAACCCACTAGCATGTGTAGGAGTTGATTGAGCCATATGTATGTGTTGTTCCTACCTTGCTATGCCTGCTATGCTTAGAGTCGTGTCAGGTCTGGTTCATCTGGGTGATGGGCTAGAGTGAAATGTTAATGTCGGTAATGAGAGTGGTGTGGTGAACACGATTTGGTAAAGGTATCGATGAGAGGCCATGTAGGAGTACATGGTGGGTTGTTTCATTGAAGCCGACCTTAAGCACTGAGATCTGTATGTGTGATTTAAGAATCAGCTACTACCATGCATTGGGCCCTGAAATATGACCCCGCTCGACTTCTTATTCACCTTAGCTCTCTGTCCAGGAGTTGCAAGTAGTTTCTGGTGTTTGTAGCCTACTGGAGGCCGTGGACAGCGCTGACCGTAGGGGTGGGCTGTGATGCGGTAGGTACGTGGCACGGTGTACCGAATACCCGTTAGGTATCTCGGGAACCCTGTTCACATCGTTCGGGGCCGTATGGGAAACCTCGGCCGGACTCCCTGCGGATGGAACCTGAATAGGCGATAAACCTGGACTAGAGGCTTAAGTGTTTAGGTAGGTCGTGGTCTACACCCACGTCGGCTTTCGCTTGAAGTCTGCCGAGCACATGTCGTGTGCAGACGCTAAGTGGTGGAAACATGTATGAAGAAGTACACCCCTGCAGGGTTAACATGATCTATTCGAATAGCCGCGTCCGCGGTAAAGGACTACTTGGTTGCCTATACAGTTCATAGACAAGTAAATGGAAACTACTAAAAGCCTCAAGATAAGTGTGAGTGCCGAGGATGGCTCTTCCGTAGGAAGACGGAGGTGGATCCTCGGTAGTGTATTGAAGTGGTGAATAGTGGACTCGTGTGCGCAAAACTATTTCAAACTGGAGTATCGTAGGATAGTCTAGCCAAGAGTCAAAGCTGGCTTGCTGCAATAACTCCACCAACCCTTCTTGATACTATGCATGTATGTAGGATCTGATGTAAGTCTTGCTGAGTACCTTTGTACTCATGTTGCTATAATCTACATTTTACAGAAGACGCTGCAACCCCTTCTGATGGGTTCTATGTAGACGTTGACATCAACGAGTAGGCTAAAAGACCTAGGTGGTGACCCTGAGCTTGTGAAGGACCACATAGTATAGCCAGGCTTTCCAAGCCTCTTTTATTTTACTAGTTGTCTGTACTCAGACAAGTTACTTCTGCTGTTGGCTTGTATAATTGTATGACTTGTATGTTGGGTCGTGAGACCCGTATCTTTGTGTGTATGTTATGTATGGCTCACTGAGCCTTAAATAAAGTACTTGTGTCGTAGAGTCATGTTGTGATGCTTCGTTGTATTTGCACATATCGAGCATATTGTGTGTATGATTGAAATGCTTGGTATGTGTGGGATCTGACTATCTAGTTGTTTATCTTTAGTAGCCTCTCTTACCGGGAAATGTCTCCTAGTGTTACCGCTGAGCCATGGTAGCTTGCTACTACTCTGGAACACTTAGGTTGGCCGGCATGTGTCCTTCTTCGTTCCTGTGTCTGTCCCTTCGGGGAAATGTCACGCTTTGAGTACCGGAGTCCTGTTAGCCCGCTACAGCCCGGTTTACCGGAGTCCTGCTAGCCCAGTGCTACAGCCCGGACCCACTTGCTGATGACCGACACGTTCGAAGCTGGGTCATGGATGCATGTCCCTGTAAGTCTGTGCCACTTTGGGTTTACGACTAGTCATGTCAGCCCGGGCTCTTTATCATATGGATGCTAGCGACACTATCATATACGTGAGCCAAAAGGCGCAAACGGTCCCGGGAAAAAGGTAAGACGACACCCGTGGGGATACCGTGCGTGAGGCCGCAAAGTGATATGAGGTGTTACCAGCTAGATCGATGTGGCATCGAGTCGGGGTCCTGACAGCGTTGGCATCAGAGCCGGACTGCCTGTAGGTTCTCCAAGCCAAACTGGTCGATGTTGAGTCTAGAAATTCTTTAGTTATATGTAGGGGAATTGTTTGTGGGATGGAACGTAAGGCTCTTTTTACTCCTTATACCTTATGACATTCTGATCTGAGTCAGTCCATTCTTCCACCGGGGGTTAAGGAATTAGGATCTGTTCTCTCTATCAGGATCACGTGTTACTAATCAGTAGTACCTTATAAGTTTGATGGTTATCAGCCTAGTTCAGTTCTACTACCACATTATGTTGTTAGAATGGATTCAGAACTTGATATGATGATGTTGAGTGTGTACGAAATCCTTTGTCAAATGTCTCAATATCCTTTTTGAGCATTTACAGCTGTTATGCTGCCGAAATTTTGCTAGAAATTCTAATGCCTTTGCATTATAATTGTGCTTTCAGATGGCCACTCGCGACCTCAATCAAGTGGTTCGCCTGACCCGATGCCTAGATGTACCCGGCCATACTGCCAAGTTGGTTAGGGTAATGACTGAGGCTGGATACCGCTGGTATCCTGAGTACACGGTCGAAGAGCAATTCTGAGACTTTAATCAAAGCCAGTATCTCTGCACTGTCAGGATATTTCCATCTTATCCTGGATCCACTGAGCCTCTTCACTGCTCCTATGGACTCGGGGTTACTATTGAGATGGCTGTGCAGGATGCCGCCTACTCTATGATGACCATTATGCGAGTCAGATCTGGGTTATTTCGGGACTCTGATTTCCGGTATATGCCAGGATCACTTCCGGGAGCACAAGGGTATCTCCAGGCTATCTACGCTGACTCCACTCAGGAGGATTCACGGACTCGCACCACTGCTGAAATGCTCGAGGATAAGGACCGTGAAAATCGGGCCTTAAGGTTAGAGCTCTTCAATACCCGTGCTGACCACTGGGCCACTTTGACTCGGTTCGCACCGGCGGTGCAAGCTGGATATTCAGATATGCGCGATCTCTATCCTGTGAGATCTGCTCTGCCAGACGTGATGGTGTGGCGTGATGTAGGAGGCATCACCCCACCTCGCGGTCCCCGTAGGCCACCGTTTGCTGGTCCAAGGCCTCATCCTAGCCCCTATGGACCACAAGCTCCGCGAGACCGTCTGTTTCCGGATGATCATGTTGAACTTCCAGGCTATGGGGGTGACTTTTATGAGGACTACTACGGATCGGTCTGAGTTAGTAGTAGTATCACTAGTTCGCACTAGCTGTGTCGTCTATCGTCCTGCGTGACTCGTGGGATATGACCTAGTTTGTACTCTTTCCGGAGATGTAGAAAAATAATGTATAGGAGCTTGGGATGCCTCCGATGAGATGTAATCCTCCTTTCACCGTGTTAGTACCTTGCTTGGTCTTGTACTAAACCTGTATGGTGTGTATGACGATGGAATAAAGAAGCAGTTTTCTGTATCTACCATGTCATACGGATGATCATCTTGCATTTCGAGTTATTCCTTACATTCTATATCCTATGTCGGAATTTTACCGTCCTGACTAAATCATTGTCTTGTTTACCTAGGATGGTCAACACGCGCGCTAACCCTGCTTCCCAAGAGCAGGCCGAAGGCAGTGAAGCCAGGAATGAACATCTGCCTCAACCTCCTTCACTAGCCGAGGTTATGATGGAAGCTGAGAGAAACAAGCGGGAGACAAACCGTTTGCTGGAGCGTATTGAACAGAATACAGCACACCATCAGAGGGCTAACGTGGTGTCACTCAGTGATTTTATCAAATTGCATCCACCCACGTTCCACCACTCCGTCGAGCCTCTCGACGCTGATGACTGGCTTCGCAGTATCTCTCACAAACTGCGTTCCGCGCTGGTAGCGGAGGCTGACAAGGTCACCTTTGCTGCATATCATCTTGAAGGCCCCGCCAGTCTATGGTGGGAGAATTATGGAGCTATGCGCCCCGCAGGCCATGTCACAACTTGGGCTGAATTCAGCGACGCTTTCCGTGAACATCACATTCCGGAGGGTCTCATGGACCGTAAGCGTGAAGAATTTTGCAATTTCACCCAAGGCCGACTTTCTGTGGATGTCTATAGCAGGGAGTTTGGTAATCTTGCACGATATGCAACCGAGGAAGTTTCTACTGACGCCAAGAAGCAAGCAAGGTTCCGCAAGGGCCTTAGTCCTGAGCTTCGCCGCGACCTCCGTCTGCATGAGTGCACATCTTTTTCGAAACTTGTCAACAAAGCCATCAGTGCTGAAACTGGTCAGACTGACTATGACGCAACACGCAAGCATGGACGTGACACGGGTTCCTCATCCGGTGCTGGTCCTCAGAAGCGCCGCGTGTGGGTACCCAACACCGCCCTGCCACCCAGGTTCACACCGAGGCCATCCTTCCAGGCGCCTCGCCCTGCTCAACAGTCTGCTCCAGCTAAGCCCTATGGGGGTCCAACCAATAATGCTCCTCCACGTACCAGTTCCGTGACTTGTTTCAAGTGTGGGGAATCTGGTCACTATATGCGTGAGTGCCCCCAGACCAACCCCAATCAATCTGCTAAAGCTGTTGGCCGTGGCAAGCCGACAGGAAAAGTGTTTCATGCCAAACCGGTCACCGCTTCACGTGGCCATGTCAACTGTGTCTCTGCCGAAGAAGCTCAAGAAGATCCCAACGTCGTTCTCGGTACGCTTCTTGTTAATTGCCACCCGGCATCTGTTCTTTTCGATACAGGAGCCTCTCATTCTTTTATATCTGAAAATTATGCTCGTTTGCATAACGTCGCATTCTGTGACTTGCCATCCTCTATGGTAATTCAAACTCCGGGATCCAAATGGCAAACTTCTAGAGTAAGCCATGGAAATGAAATCCAAGTCGACAGACTTGTTTTTCTTGCATCTTTGATAGCCCTTAAATCTTCAGATATTAATATCATTTTGGGTATGGACTGGATGTCAGCTCATCATGCCCAAATCGATTGCTTTTCTAGGACTGTTCAACTCACCCATCCTTCGGGGAAGATAGTCAATGTTTTGACTCGAATAGCCAAGCGACAATTATATTCTCTTAACGCCAACCCTTTGCCAGACCTTGAGGACGTTCCGGTAGTCCGTGACTTTCCGGATGTCTTTCCAGAGGAATTGCCAGGTGTTCCACCTGACCGGGATGTTGAGTTCGTAATTGACCTCATTCCAGGAACCGTTCCGATTGCTAGAAGACCTTATAAGATGGCACCATTAGAACTAGCCGAGCTTAAGAAACAACTCGATGAATCCTTGAAAAAGGGTTTCATCCGCCCTAGTTCATCTCCGTGGGCCTGCCCCGTCCTATTCGTCAAGAAGAAGGATGGTACGGACCGCATGGTTGTAGATTACCGACCTGTCAATTTGGTCACAATCAAGAACAAATATCCACTTCCCAGGATCAACGATCTGTATGATCAGCTCGCTGGATCCTCAGTCTTCTCCAAGATGGATTTGAGGTTAGGATACCATCAAATCAAAATCAGGAACGGGGACATTCCTAAAACGGCCTTTGTTACTCGTTATGGCCAATACGAGTACACCGTCATGTCCTTCGGTTTAACCAACGCTCCAGCCACCTTTTCTCGGTTAATGAACTCAATCTTCATGGAGTATTTGGATAAATTCGTCGTAGTTTATCTCGATGATATACTCATCTACTCCAAGAACGAGGAAGAACACGCCGAACATCTAAGGCTAGTGTTGCAGAAACTTCGAGAGCATCGCCTTTATGCCAAATTTTCAAAATGTGAATTCTGGTTGCCAGAAGTGACCTATCTAGGTCATGTAATATCTGGTAAAGGTATCGCTGTTAACCCTGAGCGAGTTCAAGCCGTCCTTGACTGGACTCCACCTGAATCTGTCAAGCAAGTTCGGAGTTTTCTAGGCTTAGCGAGCTATTGCCGTCGCTTTGTCGAGAACTTCTCCAAAGTTGCTAAACCCCTAACCGAACTCCTCAAGAAAGATAAGAAGTTCGAATGGACTCCACAATGTGAGCACAGCTTTCAGGAACTGAAAAGACGCCTGACTTCTGCTCCCGTGCTGGTACCGCCAGACTTCTCCAAAGACTTTGTTATCTACTGCGACGCCTCGCGACAAGGACTAGGTTGCATTCTCATGCAAGATCGACACGTAATTGCCTACGCTTCACGGCAATTGCACCCACATGAGGAGAATTATCCTACCCATGATCTAGAACTTGCAGCCGTAGTCTATGCACTTAAGACCTGGCGACATTACCTCCTCGGTAATCATTGCGAATTATTCACTGATCACCAAAGCCTGAAGTACATCTTCACCCAACCGGATCTGAATCTCAGGCAAAGACGTTGGGTTAAATTGATCACAGACTTCGACTTAGGAATAACCTATACCCCAGGGAAAGCCAACGTCATGGCTGATGCGCTAAGTCGTAAATCTTATTGTAACAACCTGATGTTACAACAAAGTCAACCGCTTCTCCATGAGGAATTTCGGAAGCTTAACCTTCACATTGTACCTCAAGGTTTTCTTTCCACCTTGGTGGCAAAACCTACACTTACGGATCAAATCATCGCTGCCCAAAAGCGAGATAAGGGAATCTCTAAAATCAAAGAGAACATTGCTAGCGGAGGTGCTAGTTGCTTCTCCACTAATGATCATGGTGTTGTGTACTTTGAGAACCGTCTAGTGGTTCCCAAGAACCAGCATCTACGGCAGTTGATCCTTAAGGAGGCCCATGAATCTCCTCTCACCATTCATCCCGGTAGTACTAAAATGTATCAGGACCTACGCCAGAGGTTCTGGTGGACTAGGATGAAGAGAGAAATTGCTCAGTATATTGCCAATTGCGACGTCTGCCGTCGTGTAAAAGCAGAGCATCAACGGCCTGCTGGCACCCTTCAACCCTTAGCTATTCCTGAATGGAAATGGGATAAAATTGGTATGGATTTCATTACCGGCTTTCCCAGGACCAAAAGAGGGAATAATGCTATCTTCGTCGTGGTCGATCGTCTTTCCAAAGTAGCTCATTTCTTACCTGTTCGTGAGAGTATAACCGCTAGCCAGCTGGCAGACTTATACATCTCCCGAATAGTGTCCCTTCATGGTGTTCCTTTGGAAATCAATTCGGATCGAGGAAGTCTTTTCACCTCTCGATTTTGGGAAAGTTTCCAAAATGCTATGGGAACCCGTCTCTCCTTTAGCACCGCTTTCCACCCTCAGTCAAGTGGTCAAGTGGAACGCGTCAATCAGATTCTAGAAGACATGCTTCGAGCCTCTGTAATCTCATTCGGAATGGACTGGGAGAAGTGCCTTCCATTTGCCGAATTCGCTTACAACAAACAGCTATCAATCTAGCTTGGGTAAAGCCCCTTTTGAAGTTCTCTATGGACGACGATGTTGAACACCCCTTAACTGGTCAGAGACCGGGGAAAGACAATTCTTTGGCCCGGATATGATTCAGGAAGCAGAAGAACAAGTTCGTATCGTTCGTGAAAAGTCGAAAACAGCCCAATCCCGTCAAAAGAGTCAATATGACCGAAAACATAAGGCTATGACTTTCGCGGTTGACGAGAAGGCTTATCTTCGGGTCACCCCTCTGAAGGGAACCCAACGTTTCGGTATCAAAGGCAAATTGGCTCCTCGTTACATTGGACCTTTTCGCATTCTTGCCAAACGAGGAGAAGTTGCCTACCAGTTGGAACTACCTCCGCACCTCTCCAGGGTTCACGATGTCTTCCACGTCTCTCAACTCAGGCGTTGCTTCTCGGATCCTATCCGTGAAGTGGACCACGAAACGCTTGATCTCCAAGATAATCTTACATATCGAGAGTACCCCATTCGTATCCTCGATCAAGCCGAACGTACCACGCGACGTCATAATATCAAGTTTCTCAAGGTTCAATGGTCGCACCATTCTGAAGATGAAGCAACTTGGGAAAGGGAGGATCGTCTTCGACTTGAATATCCCGCCTTCTTCTCGGAGGAACCCAAATCTCGGGACGAGATTCTTTTGAGTGGGGGTGAGTTGTCACACCCTAGCTAGTCATGCATTAGAGTGTTGCATCATGTTTACTTTTCATCAGAAACTTGAAATGGGGATGACAGAACCCCCAGTCCCCTCTGAAACCAACTAGGGTTACTAAAATAATTTTTCAATGAACCTGAAATGCCCTTCTAAAATGTCCATCATTTTAGCCTTGGTTCAGAACCTCTGACAAAAGTGGTGCACATTTTTCTAGGCCATCTTAGGGTTTTTGAATTAAATCATAGATATTTGAATTTGGGCATTTAAAATAATATAAAATATTTAAATGCTCAAATATCTCCAAACTAAAATGTTTCATGTTGGAAATATTCCAACTATGGACCAGGAGTAGTTTGGTGATTTTTGGAGTTGACTAGGTATTTTATTTAATTCAACAAAGTTGCAGAAATATTAAATAAAACAGAAAACAGAAAAGAGAGGGAAGACTTACCTGTGCGGCCCAGCCAGCTGGCCGGCCCAGCTAGCCAGCCCAGCACTGTAGCTCCCCGTCGTCTTCCTCCCCACGCCCCGAAGCTGCTGCGTGCTCGCGCGCGCACGGCCGCGCGGCCACCTCCTGCTTGCCGACGCCCTCCTGGCCGCGTGGACGACGTCCGCAGCCCGTCCCGATCCCCCCTGCTCGCTCTCACTCTCCCCCGGCTTCTCCCTTGCTCTATCCCTCTCACGGCCGAAGCACACCGTCGCCGCCGTTCGCCTTAGCCACTGTCTCCGGCCACCCCTCGCTCCCCCGAGTAGCTCAGAAGCTCCGCCACAACTCCCTCTTCCTCCCCACCGCTCCACGAGTCCCCGGAAGCCCTGCATCGCCGCCACGTCGCCGTTCCCCTCTTCGGGCTCCGATCACCGTTGCCGACGAATTCGCCGTCTCCAGCGCGTCCCCGAGCCCGCTTCGACGCCCACTGCAACCGCGGTGAGCCCCCGAGTCGTTTCCCCCTCTCCTTCCCCTCGTTCCCTCACCGTAGCTGCATCCCCACCACGGCCGAACCTCCGCCGTCGCTGAGCTCGCCGTCGACGCAGCTCCGGTGACCATTTGGTCACCCCGGCGAGTCCAACACGTTCGCAAGAACCAGTAGAGCATCCCTAGCGCCTCACTCTGCTCGACTTCGAGCTCCAACACCACTCCCGTGCATGACCGAACCCCGGCGGCCGCAGCCGAGCTCACCGCCGTCAACTCCGGCCACCCCGACCCCAACGGACTCCGCCAAGAGCCGCGGGCCGTCCTCAGCTTCACTCCGGTGGTCGCCGCGTTCCATTTGGTGGCCGAAACGACCAAAACCACTATCGCCGCCGCACTGTTGGTCGCCGCCGGCCAGAACTCCGGCGAGCTGACGTGGCCTAGTTGATTAACCACTAATCCACCACCTACTGACGCTGACAAGTGGGCCCCAGGGCTTAGTCAAAGCTAACCAGCCCGGGGTCAACGCGGGATTAGCCCCTGTGACACTGACGTGTGGACCCCACACGTCAGGTTTGACCCGAGCCAGCCCTGTTGACCTGCTGATGTCACTGTGATGTCAGGCTGACGCAGTAATTGAATTTCTGGATTTAAATTAAATCAGGAAATTCCAGAATATTATTTAAACTTCAAAAACTCATAACTTTTATTCTGTAACTCCAAATTGGACAAATAATATATGAAAAATGATCAGAAAAATCCAATCTATCCATCTGTACTATTTTCATGCATGATCAAACAAGTTAACTTGATGTTTTAATCAGAACAAGAAAAGGCACTTTAAAAGGCCATATTTGAATTTGGAATTTGAATCTTTGATTCAAATTTGCTCAAACACATCTGGTTTTAGTTGCATTAGCCCAACACACTCATATTGCCATGTTTCATGCATGCATCATATTGTTGCACATTGTTTGGTGATGCCTGTGTATCGTTACCCTTTGCGACAGGATCTGTCCCCGAGGAGTACCGTGATTACCCTAACGAAGAATCGTATCCGTGCAACGAACCATCAGGCAAGCAACCAACCATTTGATCATATCGATACAATCCCATGTTCTCGCTCCTGCTCTCTTTTACTGCATTAAGACAACGCGATTCAAACTGTTGTGTGCTACGGTAGTTGAACCCATTTCCTCTGCATGACCTGTCATTGCCACAGTAACTAGATGAAACCCACTAGCATGTGTAGGAGTTGATTGAGCCATATGTATGTGTTGTTCCTACCTTGCTATGCCTGCTATGCTTAGAGTCGTGTCAGGTCTGGTTCATCTGGGTGATGGGCTAGAGTGAAATGTTAATGTCGGTAATGAGAGTGGTGTGGTGAACACGATTTGGTAAAGGTATCGATGAGAGGCCATGTAGGAGTACATGGTGGGTTGTTTCATTGAAGCCGACCTTAAGCACTGAGATCTGTATGTGTGATTTAAGAATCAGCTACTACCATGCATTGGGCCCTGAAATATGACCCCGCTCGACTTCTTATTCACCCTAGCTCTCTGTCCAGGAGTTGCAAGTAGTTTCTGGTGTTTGTAGCCTACTGGAGGCCGTGGACAGCGCTGACCGTAGGGGTGGGCTGTGATGCGGTAGGTACGTGGCACGGTGTACCGAATACCCGTTAGGTATCTCGGGAACCCTGTTCACATCGTTCGGGGCCGTATGGGAAACCTCGGCCGGACTCCCTGCGGATGGAACCTGAATAGGCGATAAACCTGGACTAGAGGCTTAAGTGTTTAGGTAGGTCGTGGTCTACACCCACGTCGGCTTTCGCTTGAAGTCTGCCGAGCACATGTCGTGTGCAGACGCTAAGTGGTGGAAACATGTATGAAGAAGTACACCCCTGCAGGGTTAACATGATCTATTCGAATAGCCGCGTCCGCGGTAAAGGACTACTTGGTTGCCTATACAGTTCATAGACAAGTAAATGGAAACTACTAAAAGCCTCAAGATAAGTGTGAGTGCCGAGGATGGCTCTTCCGTAGGAAGACGGAGGTGGATCCTCGGTAGTGTATTGAAGTGGTGAATAGTGGACTCGTGTGCGCAAAACTATTTCAAACTGGAGTATCGTAGGATAGTCTAGCCAAGAGTCAAAGCTGGCTTGCTGCAATAACTCCACCAACCCTTCTTGATACTATGCATGTATGTAGGATCTGATGTAAGTCTTGCTGAGTACCTTTGTACTCATGTTGCTATAATCTACATTTTTACAGAAGACGCTGCAACCCCTTCTGATGGGTTCTATGTAGACGTTGACATCAACGAGTAGGCTAAAAGACCCAGGTGGTGACCCTGAGCTTGTGAAGGACCACATAGTATAGCCAGGCTTTCCAAGCCTCTTTTATTTTACTAGTTGTCTGTACTCAGACAAGTTACTTCCGCTGTTGGCTTGTATAATTGTATGACTTGTATGTTGGGTCGTGAGACCCGTATCTTTGTGTGTATGTTATGTATGGCTCACTGAGCCTTAAATAAAGTACTTGTGTCGTAGAGTCATGTTGTGATGCTTCGTTGTATTTGCACATATCGAGCATATTGTGTGTATGATTGAAATGCTTGGTATGTGTGGGATCTGACTATCTAGTTGTTTATCTTTAGTAGCCTCTCTTACCGGGAAATGTCTCCTAGTGTTACCGCTGAGCCATGGTAGCTTGCTACTGCTCTGGAACACTTAGGCTGGCCGGCATGTGTCCTTCTTCGTTCCTGTGTCTGTCCCTTCGGGGAAATGTCACGCTTTGAGTACCGGAGTCCTGTTAGCCCGCTACAGCCCGGTTTACCGGAGTCCTGCTAGCCCAGTGCTACAGCCCGGACCCACTTGCTGATGACCGACACGTTCGAAGCTGGGTCATGGATGCCTGTCCGTGTAAGTCTGTGCCACTTTGGGTTTACGACTAGTCATGTCAGCCCGGGCTCTTTATCATATGGATGCTAGCGACACTATCATATACGTGAGCCAAAAGGCGCAAACGGTCCCGGGAAAAAGGTAAGACGACACCCGTGGGGATACCGTGCGTGAGGCCGCAAAGTGATATGAGGTGTTACCAGCTAGATCGATGTGGCATCGAGTCGGGGTCCTGACAGAACGAACCCAGGATATCTAGCCCCCAGACTGCAAATGGCCATGAGAGGGGTATAGTCTGCAGACCCCCCGCCGGCTGATGGATCTGCTTGGCATGGAACTGACAGGCCTCGCAAGCTTTCACCAGTTCCATAGCGTCATTGAGTGTCGTGGGCCAATAGAACCTGCTGCGGAACACCTTGCCAACGAGAGTTTGCAACGACGAGTGATGCCCATAGTCCCCGCCGTGTATGTCTGCCAGTAGCTCCTTCCCTTGCTCCCTGGAAATGCAACGTAGGGATACATCATTCGGTCGTCTCCGATAGAGCTCTCCATCTTTAAGGCAATATGTCGTGGCTGCCGTGCCACACGTTCCGCTTCCTCCTCCTTTTCCGGCAATGTGCCTCGTGTCAGGTAACTCCTGAGCTCTGTGATCCAGCAGCCCTCCTGAGGCTCCAGCGCCAGGAGCAGGCGTGCTCCTGAGGTCGGACCGCAGACTAGGGCTCCCGAGGCAGGGGGCTGGGGGAGCTCCCCCCGAGGTTGCGCTATGCTTGACAGTGAAGGCGTTGCCGAGGGCTTGAAGAGCCGCTCCTCGAAGACACCGGGCTCCTGAGGCAGCTGCCTGGATGCCCTTTTGGCGATGTCATCAACCTCTTGATTGGTGCCGCAAGGCACATGCTGCAACTCCAGCCCCCAGAACTGCTTCTTGATCCTGCGGACTTCCGCGAGGTAGGCTTCCATGTGCTCGTCCTTCAGCTCGTATACTTTGTTGGAGAAGTTGACAAGGAGTTGCGAATCGCCCTTGATGGTGAGGCGCTTCACCCTCAGGGTAACTGCAGCTTTCAGGCCTGCTATCAGGCCTTCGTATTCTACTATGTTGTCGGAGAGCTTTTCTCCATGATGGAAACAGAGTTGCACGGCGTAGAAGAGTTTGTCTTGAGTGGGAGATACGAGCACCGCACCAGCCCCCGCGTTGTGTCGGGAGAACGCCCCGTCGAAGTACATGACCCATCCGTCCGGTGCCTCGCTTCCTGGGGAGACTGATCGATCCTCGCCAGCCTCAAGGCCTGGCGCTTCCGTCCATTCAGCCACGAAGTCCGCAAGCGCGGCCCCCTTGATGACTCTGGTTGTGCTGAATTCTATTTGAAACGCTTGCAGCTCGATGTTCCACTCTGCGACTCTTCCAGCTGAGTTGGGGCTTCTGAGCACCCTTTCCAAGGGATATGCTGAGACGACCTTGATGGGATGGCCTTGGAAATAGTGCCGCAGCTTGCACGAGGCTACCAACAGCATGAGGAGGAGTTTCTGAGGCATGGGGTACCGCGCCCTCGCGTCCCGCAACACCGTGCTTACGAAGTACACAGGGTGCCTGACGAGATGGGGAGTGCTGGCGCTGCTGGCGCTAGGCTGGGGCGCCTCCCGAGACAATGGAGCCCCAGGCGGCTGGTCGCTTAGATGAGGGGCCTCTTCTGTCCTGGGTGTGCTTCCCTGCTGTGGCTGGTCCTTCTCGGCTGCAGCCGCGGTCTTTGTGAGGCCCCCTTGGTCCTGCTTTGCTTTAACCCGGACGGTTGCCGCGGTCTTGGTCCTACACTCCTCCCTAACAGCCACCAAGGCTGCGCTGGCAGAGTAGGGGGTGGCCGCAAGGTAGAGCACCAGGGGCTCTTGAGGACGCGGAGCCACCATCACCGGAGGGCTGGTTAAGTACCTTTTAAGATCCTGGAACGCCTTGTCGGCCTCTTCAGTCCATTCAAAGGGGCCCTTCTTCTTCATCAGCTTGAAGAAGGGCAGCGATCGTTCCCCCAGCTTGGAGATGAAACGCCCTAGTGCGGTCACGCGCCCGGTGAGCTTCTGCATCTCTCTGAGGGTCTTCGGCGGGCTCATGTCCTCGACTGCTTTTACCTTTTCTGGGTTGGCCTCGATGCCCCGGTGGGATACGAGGAAACCCAGGAGCTTGCCTGAGGGGACTCCAAACACACATTTCTCCGGGTTGAGCTGCAGGTCCACCTCGTTAAGGCTCGCGAAGGTTTCCTCCAAGTCTTGTATCAGGGTTTTTGCCTCCCGAGACTTCACCACATTGTCATCAACATAAGCCTCAGCATTCCTCCCGAGCTGCTGGCCCAAGGCGACGTGCATCAGCCGCTGAAAGGTCGCACCGGCATTGCGCAACCCGAACGGCATGCACGTATAGCAGTACACTCTGCACGGGGTCAGGATAGCCGTCTTTTCTACATCTTCTACTGCCATCTTGATCTGGTGGTAGCCAGAGAAGGCATCCAAGAAGCACAACAAGTCGCACTCAGTGGTGGAGTCGATGATCTGGTCGTTGCGAGGGAGCGGGAATGGATCCTGCGGGCAGGCCTTGTTGAGGTTGGTGAAGTTGACACACATGCGTTCCTTTCCCCCCTTCTTCGGCACGACAACTGGGTTAGCCAGCCAATCTGGGTAGCGGACCTCGCGAATGACCCCTGCCGCCTCCAACTTGCGGGTCTCTTGGACGATGAAAGCTTGCTTCTCAGTGGACTGTCGTCTCGCCTTCTGCTTCATGGGGTGCACGTTGGGGCACACGTTGAGGTGATGCTCGATTACGCCCCTCAGGACCCCTGCTAGCTGATCAGGTTCCCACACGAATACCTTCTTGTTTGCACGTAGCAACTTCACCAAGGCTTCCTCCTGTTCGGGCTCGAGGTTGGCGCCTATGGTGAAGGTGGCGCTGGTAGATCCGCCCTCGTCGACCAGCACCTGCTTGGTTTCTGCCTTGTCCTGAGTGAATAGCTGCTTCTTCTTAGCTGGTGCAGACCCCTTGGGCTCGGGGCGTCTGAGCCGGCGTCCCGCGCCACCACCGCGGCCTTGAAGGTAAGCTTGAGTGCTTGCAACGCGTCCCCTGTGTCTCCAGACACGGTGAGGACGCCGCTACTCCCGGGCATCTTCATGAGGTTGTACGCCGGGTGAGTTGCGGCCATGAACCGGGCTAGTGCCGGGTAGCCAAGGATGGCGTTGTATGGGAGGACGATGGGGGCTATGTCGAAGTCGATTAGCTCCGTGCGGAAGTTGTCGTAGGTGCCGAAGGTCACCAGAAGGCGGATCTGCCCCAGGGAGCCGGTGGAGCCGCCTCCGACGCCCGAGAAGGGCTTGCTAGGCTGCAACCGCTCCGGCGACACATGGAGGAGGCTAAAGGCCTCCACTGAGAGCACGCTAAGGCCAGCACCGCCATCAATGAGGGTCCTGGTGACGGCCACCTGACAGATGGTGGAGGTACATAGCATTGGGAGCACGCCCGAGCAGGCCGAGTTGGAGGGGTGATCCTCTGAGCTGAAGGCCAAATCGACTTTGGGTACCGCCCAGCCCAGAGGCGCCCCACGTGGCACGGAAGCGGCGCCGATCTGGCGGACCAATGACTTGATGTGGCGGCCTGAAGGTGACACCTGTGAGCCGCCTAGGAGAGCTGCGATGACCGGGTGCGCCGGTGTAGCGTACTGGGTGAGGAAGAGGTCGCGCAGCTCCTCCCAGGAGGCCACGGAAGCCGTCGGCAGGTGGAGCATCCATATGCACGGGACGCCAGTGAAGGCCATGGGAAACTAGTTAGCCATGAACCTGTCATCGCCCCCGGCCTCGAGGACGGCCTCCTCGTATGCCAGCGGGAAAGCCAGCGGATCGGCCATGCCGTTGTAGCGTGGTGGCATCTCCGGCTTGAACTTGTTTGGCCACTGCACCTGTCGCAGGGCGGGGGCCAAGGCTCGGGGCCCCCTGGCCCCCGTGCTGGCGACCGAAGCGGGCGGCGTGTTGCCCATCATGAGGGCGGACCGCAGTGTTGGTGGAGGGCGGGTCGGTGGAAGGGAAAGCTCCGGCGCACCCCTACCTGGCGCGCCAAATGTCGGATTTCGGGTTCCGGCAGACCCTCAAGGTTCGAACTCTGGGGTGCACGCGGAGATCACACCTACTGCCTACCCATGTCTTGTCGCCTCGCAAGGATCTAAAACTACACGAAGAGCAACACAAGGGATATGAGATTTATACTGGTTCAGGCCACCATTGTGGTGTAATACCCTACTCCAGATTGTGGTGTGTGGATTGCCTCAGGGGCTGTTGATGAACAGTACAAGGAAGAACAGCCTCGCGAGGGTCTGTTCTTGGTTGGGGCGATGAACTGCTAGGGGGAGTTCAGTCGCCTCTCTCTCTCCGTGTCTCAGATGCGGACCCCCTACCCTGTGGGTGGCTAGTCCTATTTATAGGCGGAGGCCCTGGGCCTCTCCCCAAATATTGAGCGGGAAGGGCGCCAACAATTGGCCATTTTGAAGGGGAACATCTAGTACACTTATCCTGACTAAAGTTGGTCCTTTCCTGCCAAAGACCCTGACGATGACGCTGGCTTGGGCTCCACGATGACCTCCGCTCTGCCGTCCTGCTGGTCTTGGTCTTGTTGCACCGAAATGGTTGCCTTTGCTTGATACTCTCGCCTGCGCTTGCCCCCTTTGCACCAAAGAGGAAACAAGGACTCTGCGCAGGCCGGCGCCCGCCTGGCCTTGGTCGTCATGGCTTGCGTCATGGGCACCTCGAGAGGTACCCCGCCTTGATTTCTCCGCCTCCTCGCGAGCCAGCCTGACGAGGCCGTGCCCGAGGAAGCCTCCTGTCGTCCGCCCCGCGAGGCTTGGCCCCTCGCGAGGGTCTTGAGCGTGTGCTAATGAAGATGGGCCGTACTGGGCCACTCCTTGAGCCACGCTGCAGGCAGGCAAGTCTGGGTACCCCCGTTCCCAGAACGCTGACAGTCTGGTCGGGGGCTGGTTACTGTTGCCTCACCCTTGATGACCAAGGCTTTGTCGAGGTAAGCGTGGCTACAGTACTGCCGCCTTGCGGGCGCTCACTGTAGCCTTATCTCGTCTTGTCTCCTTAATGGGGCTCATTCTTCGAGGGAGGGAGTGAGCCGGCTAGGGAGAGCCGGCTCCATCCCTGGCCGACTAGGGGAAGCATGGCCGCCTTTGGGTGTCTCTCTGACCGAAGGGGCCCGCCGCCTGCGGGCCGTACTAACAGCCCGCCATGGATGATGTCATGGTCAGCATGGCAACAGTGCCACGCCGGACGGGTCATGGCTGTCCCGTACGGTGTACTGTAGCCATGCGTATTCCGGGATTTGGGGGCGACATGTTTCACTGTTGCCACGCCCCGTCCTGTCGTCATTATTTTGGTGTGAACTTTGAGGGCTCAGTCTGGTCTGCCTATTGGGGGCCGGCTTCTTGGAGTCGGTCATGCTATGGCCGGCTTCTTGGAGGCGGTCATGTTGTGGCCGGCTTCTTGTAGTCGGTCATGTTGTGGTCGGCTTCTTGGAGTCGGTCATGTGGTGGCCGGCTTTCTAGATTCGGCCCTCCTATGGCTTTCCATATGGGGATTCTAGGGCTGGGCTGCCTTCCGGTAGCCGGCTGATGGGGTAGCCGGCGGGGGGGGGGGGGGGAGGCAGTCCCGTGTCTTGGGTGCTTGAAGGTTTGATCGGCCCATTATTCTTTCAAGAGCCAGGGGAGCCGGCTAGGCTACCCGTGGTCATTTACTCCGACAGTAGTCCCTAAAGCTGGTTGCACTTCGTGGCTGCGAAGGGAACTAGAAGCTCAATCAGCTTCCTACCCTGAAGAGCCGGTAGCTAGGAGCCGGCCCCGCTTTATGCTTGCCTTCTCGGCGAAGTCTTCTTTGAAATCCGAAGGCGGGAACCAGTTGGCGCGCTAGCCAGGCTGCGGGCTGACCGCCCGCCGCCTGCATGCCACGTGGCACCCTCCGGCTGGAAGGGCCTACCAGCCCATGCGCGTGACGGGATGCCACTTCAGACCGGGGCCCGCCACTACCACGCCTCGGCCCAAGCGCAGATCCTTTGTGGCTCGAACTGGCTGCTCACCTTCCAGCGGCGGTTTCCGCACGCCATTAAGGTGCGGTAATCGTGGGACGTGGGGGAGTGGGCGCAGTTAATCCCACGTCCTCCCATGCCTCACCTCCTCGGCTTCGCCGCGCGAGGCTATAAGTAGGGGGAGGAGGGAGAGCGGCAGATGCACACACGCTCGCCCCCGCTCCACCTCTCTCTCCTTCTTCTTCCTCTTTGTCGCTGCAGCAGCAGATCTTCGCCGCGCCACCGCTCCGCCATTCTTCTTGGCGCGTCGCGGCCTTGCCGCTACTGAATCGGGCGCTCTCCGCCGCCGTGCGTTCCCTGTTGCCTTCCCGTCCTCATGGCTCCAACATCGAGCAACTGGGACGGCTCCAACGTACATGAGGACCACATTGATTTCCTCCGCAAGACGCGGCGGCTGCTGGGTAAGGACTACGTGCAGGTCCGGCTCGTGCCGGAGGGGGAGATTTCGCTGGCGCCGGAGGAGGGCGAGCGGGTAATTTTCCGCTCGCACTGCCTGCACGGCGTCGGCCTTCCCGCGAGCGGCTTCTTCCGCTCGTTTCTCGAGTTCTACCATCTCCAGCCGCACCACCTCACTCCAAACATGGTGGTGCTGCTGTCGGCCTTCGCCACCCTGTGCGAAGGCTTCCTCGGTGTCCTCCCCACCCTCGAGCTTTGGGGGGAGTTCTTCCAGTCCAAGCTCGGCACCGTCACCGCGGGCGTGCCGGCTCCATGTGGCGCCTTCATCGCCATGCAGCGAATGACGGCCGATAACCCGTTCCCGGCCATCGTGATGATCGAGTCGGTGAAGCTTTGGCAGAAATCCTACTTCTATGTGAAGAACGTCACCCTGCAGGGCGACTACATCAACCTGCCGGCTTACATCTCCGGCCCGCCGGCTGGGAGGCAGCCCTCGTGGTCTTACCGGGCCAGATCGCTAGCGCCGGCTGGGGTCGGCGCCGTTGCCCGACTTCGGGTGCTGATCCTGTTGGAGGGCCTGACCGGGCCCGATCTGATTGCCGCCTTCGTGGAGCACCGGGTGCTCCCGCTCCAAGGCCGCCCTCATCTGATTTGCCAGATGAGCGGCCGCTTCGACCCAAGATGGCTAAGCACCAGGGAGATGCCTCACGACGAGGTATCTTACATGGTGAACTACATCGCCAACTGCAAGCTCACCGAGGAGTGGCAGTATGGCAAGGCGCCTATTCTCGGGCCGATCCACCGCCCATGGTGAACCTTCTTTCTTTCCTTCTTTTCTTGTTGCCAAGTTTTCTCTGGCCGGTTTCCGACCAGTTGGCTTTTTTTCTTTTAATCAGAATCCCCTCCTTCATCAGTCGGCCAGGACCGTGGGGCGGAACGCGAGTTCGCTCCTGACCGTGCGGCGGACGACTTCGACGACCCCGACTTGGGGGCGGCCGCCTTGGACGACGACACCGTGGGGGAAGGCGGCGAGACAGGCGACTCTGGGTTCTCCACCACCTTCGAGGACTGGCCAGACGACGACGAGGCCGAGCCGATTCCGCGCCGCCAGCCGGCGTCCGACCATCAAGGCGCGGGCTCATCCGCCGGGCCGGCTGCCCGAGGCGGCATACGGAAACGCCGGGCGGCGCCATCTCTCTTCGGCAGCCGGCCGAAGAAGCCCAAGGGTACCGCAGCGGCGACCAAGTGGGACGAGGCGGCCGCGAAGGCAGCCCGCTTCCGCAAGGTGGTGAAGCAGCCGCAAGCGGTTTCGGTGTAAGTATTTAATTCTCACACATCTTTCTTCTTTCTTCTCTTCAGCCGGCATCCTTCTGAGCCTTTCTTAATTTACTGAACAGGGCCCCGCTCACTCTCGAGCGGACTTCGGCCGCCTCCATAGTCGGAGGGGCGGGAGGACCTTCAAGCTCCCGCCGCGTGGACCCCCGTGCCGAGCTCCAGACGGCGACGGAGTGGAACGCGCGGGAGGCGCGGGAGGAGCGGGAGGCGGAGGAGCAGAGGGCGGCCGCCGCCAGGGCGGCCGCCGCCAGGGCGGCCTAGGAGACGACAGCGGAGTCCGCAGAGACGCAGGCCGACGCGGCAGCCAAGTCTCAGGCGGAGGCCGCGGCCGCAGAGAGGGCGGCGGAGGCCCTGCGTAACCAGCCTCTGCAACTCATCATGCCCCTCCGCACTGTGGCCCCCGATATCCTGGTGCCCCCGCCAGAGGAAGCCGGCCGCGACCAGCCGGCGATGGAGAGGGAGGGGGCGACATAGTCGTCCCGGAGGGCGAAGCGGTGCCACCACCGACGGCCGGGACGGGCCAAGGCGGCCAGCCTGCAGCGCCACTTGTACAGCCGGCTGGAGGCGAGCCGGCCGTGGGGCGGATCTCGTAGTTCTCTCGCCGACTCGTCGGCGCGCGGGGAAGGAGACCTCCGAGCCCGAGCCGCAGAGGGCCGCAGGCTCCAGCTCGTGGTCCCATGACCTGGAGACGGCCAGCATCAGCTCACCGAGGTGGACGCCGGGCGGTGGGACGGTGGTGCTGAATGTGGCGGTGCAGGACGTCCGGACCCGGCTTCAGTCCTAGGCCGCCGCGCTGAAGCATCACACCCAAGAATTCCTCGCAATGCGGTCGGCCATTCAGGTGAGTCTTCTTGCTCTTGATTTCTTCCGTGGGGGCGCGTCAGTGCACCCACTGGGTGTAGTCCCTGAGTTCCGAGCCGGCTGCTGAGCAGGCGGCTTGGAACTTCTCAGCAGACTTTGATTTATTGACTTGTTCTTGTTTGCACCTTTGTCCTATTCACAGGATTATCACAACCTCCATGTTGCTACCTTCAACTCCCAGGCTTGGGAGATGGGCCAGAAGGCCGTCGATCTACCGGAGAGACGGAGTAAGTGTTTCATTTTCTATCTCATGTGGGGGTGCATCAGCGCACCCACTGGGTGTAGTCCCCGAGATTCGGGCCGACTGCTGAGCAGTCGGGTCGGATCTTTCCTGACGACTTCTTCCTCATTTTCTTCTTCTTTATGTCTGCAGGGGCCAATGCCGACTTGAGGGAGCAGCTCGGCATAGCCTACACCGCCCTTCGCGCCAAGGACACAGAGTGCAGCGCCTTGGCCCAGGAGTGTGATCGCCTGGCCAAGAAGCTGGCCGACCAGGAGGAGAGCCACAAGGCGGCCTTGAAGACGGCGCAGGACAGCGAGGCCGCCCTCAAAGCCGAGTATGAGACGGAGGCAGCGAGCTGGGCCGAGGCGAGGCAGGCGCTGAGCAAGGGCTACGTCCGGGTTGAAGATTTGATCGATGGTAGGCCGCCTTCCTCTTCGTCCCTTTGCTTGCCTCCGTCATCTGACCAGTCTTTTGACGTGTTCTATTTCTTTTTTCTTTGTGCAGAATACTTTCCCGGCTACTCCGTTGCCGCCAACCAGGCCATCAAAGCTCACCGCGAGGCCCGACGTCAAGCTGGGGCCGAGATCGCGCCAGGTGCCAACCGGACGCTTGAAGAGTAGCTTCTGGCGATTCAATCCCGGCTCCAGCCAGCCTACCGCATGCTCCGCCGTCTTCAGCGTGCCGGAGCGCAAGTGCTGACCGCCCTCTGGCCCGGCGAGGTGATTCCCCGCACCCCCAGTCGGACTGCCGACTGGCTAGAGGTAGCAGTCGGCCGCTTCGAGGCATGGAAGGCTTCTATAGCTCGGTGTGGGGCTCAGCGGGCGCTGGAGTTCGTTCGGGCCTGGTATCCTGGGCTGAGCTTGGACCAGCTGCGCACCTGGCGGCAGGATGCTGACGAGGAGCTGGAGGCGGTTCGGCCGGCTATCATCCAGCGTGCCTCGGCGATCGCCGACTTCACCGACACCAGCACCTTTGCTCCTGAGGTGAACAAAGACGGTGTTGCTCAGCCGGAGGAGTGGTTCGGGCTGAACCCGGCAGAAGGAGAGGACTCGGCGGAGGAGATCGACTCCAGCGACGAGGGCGAAGAGGAGGAGGAGGAGGATGGTGAAGAAGCCGTGCCGGACGGTGGGGCGACCGGCCAGCTTCAGCCTGACCATGCCTCTAGCAACGAGGCGCGCGCGAGCATGCCGCCTGCAGCAGGCGGCGACCAAGCCGAGACTCGCCAACCGGCCACTCCTCCAGCCGACACTGCCGTCTCCACCAACCTGCCTAACACGCCTGTTGCTCCCCTGGCCTGAATTGTCGTCCTAGCTTTCCTACCTGTTACTTCTTGAACAATTTTCGTTAATTTTGCGCAGTTCCACCCACTGGGGGTGTATTCAAACTTTGTTGAATGCTGGCCTTTCAAAGGCCTTTTGTGTAAATATAATTATGCATGTGCTTGGCTTCCATTCCTAATTGCTTTTCATCTTTTGGCTGTTTTCCTTTGCCGCCCTCCCTTGGTCACCTCCTTCCCAGCCGGACAGCTGCTCTGCAGTCTGTGGCCGGGTAAGGACTTGGCCGTCTGGGAGGGCAAGTACTCGAACTTTCTTAGATTTTAGCAAAGTAAGAAGGGAAGCCGACCAGCCGGCTGCTCTGACAGCTGGTTGGCGGGGGGGGAGCCGGCTTGTGTTATATAAGTTCGTTTAGTCCTTAGCCGTTTTTCATGTGGGCACCCTTTCCTGCCTTTGACTCTTGTTAGTCGGACAGTCGATTCTTCGATCTGTGACTTACAACAAGAGAGGGCTTGGGTGCCGGCACACTACTTGTCTGACTGCAGGTAGAACTTAAATATAACCTAAGGCGGCAAGTCCCTGGGCCGACTGATCGAACCCGGTGCCGGACGAGATAATGAATGTGATGACATAAACATGGGCATGATACTCATCATTCATAGATAAAAGAGGGTAGTGCCCGAGTACTCCTCGGGGAGCCCGTTGTCTCATACTTAGTACAAAAGGTAGCGTGGTACATACTGCATTTTAACTGTAAAATCTTCGGAGGAGATTGGCATTTCATGGTCGTTCCGAC
This sequence comes from Triticum aestivum, assembly GCF_018294505.1. Classification (NCBI taxonomy): domain Eukaryota; kingdom Viridiplantae; phylum Streptophyta; class Magnoliopsida; order Poales; family Poaceae; genus Triticum; species Triticum aestivum. The sequence continues at coordinate 397,201,205 of NC_057804.1, read as the reverse complement.
TCCTTGCCGGAATCATCCCTTTTGTGTGCCTTTGGCTTCTGTGCGTCGATCAGGTAGTAGGAATCGTTGCCTAGAGCTCGGCTGATGACGAATGGGCCTTCCCAAGGAGCCGAGAGCTTGTGCTGGCCGGCTGTTCGCTGGATCAGTCGGAGCACAAGGTCGCCCTCTTGGAAGGATCTCGGCTTGACCTTCCGGCTGTGATAACGGCGTAGACCCTGCTGCTAGATGGCGGACCGGCTGAGGGCTAATAGCCAGCTGTAATGCCCCGGATCTGATGCGCCAGGTGTCCGCCAGTTATTCACCGTCCTTGCCATGTCATTTGCTTGCGTGTTGCATTTTGTCATGTCATCATGTGCATCTCATTTTGCATACGTGTTCGTCTCATGCATCCGAGCTTTTTCCCCGTTGTCCGTTTTGCAATCCGGCACTCCTATGTCCTCCGGCGTCCCCCTTTTTGTCTCTCGTTGTGAGCGGGTGTTAAAATTTCTCAGAATGGCCCAAGGTTTGCCAAGCGGCCTTGGTATAGCACCGGTAGACCACCTGTCAAGTTTCGTGCCATTTGGAGGTCGTTTGGTACTCCAATGGTTAACCGGGTAACTGTAAAGCCTCTTTGTGTTGCAGCCCAACACCCCTTCCAAAATGGCCCAAAACCCATCCTAACCCCCTCCATGCTCTCTGCCGTTCGATCACGATCGCGTGGCTGAAAACCGCACCCCATTTGGACTCTCCTAGCTCCCAGAATCTATAAATAGCCCCCTCCCCTGAAATTCGTGGATGTTTTTCCCCGAAACCCTAGCCCCGCTCCTCTCGTCCACCGGACATGTCCGTCCTGGACCGGACGCTTCCCCACCTATTATGTAATGTTGATGTAATGATATCCACCTTGCAAAAGCGTTTCAATATGCGGTTCTATCCTTGGTGGGACCATCGAGTCTCTTTAGGATAGTATCGCATATTGGGCATGACAAGTTGGTATCAGAGCCTCGACCGACCCTAGGAGCCCCCTTGATTGATCGTGTAGTTTGGCCGTTGTTGAGTCTAGAAAAACACTATTTTTGGAGTCTAGTTATATCGGAGAGTAGGAATTCTTTTTACTCCTCAGCCCCTTCGTCGCTCTGGTAAGGAATCTTGATGTAGGTGTTTTGAATTACTCCTCTTCCCTTCAAATTTTTCTTTAGGATCACACGGTTAGTTTTTTCGTTCGTTGGTTCCCAGCTCTTTTATCCGGTGCATTTCTCATCAAGTCGACTCGAACCTCTTCACCTTTGAGTTCAATCCTCAGTTGTTTTCTTTTCCCACCCGCCCACCCTTCTTCCTCTCGGAACCGGAGTCCGTAATCGAGTATCCATCCTACTTGTGCGAAGTCTTTGCTTTCTTTCCTCAATTATTTCAACCGGTGTTATCTCTTCAAGATATTCGTCGGTTCCCCCTTCCAGTTTCCTGTGTTTTTCCCGCCCTCCCACCCCTTTTCTTCCTGGAGTCTGAGCATCTATTTGAGAAGCTATTTCATTCGTGCGGAGCCTCTTCAGGTTTTCCCTCAATTGTCTCAACCGGTGAATTCTCGTCTCGTTCATCATTCTTCATCTCTTTTTTCTTTTCCAGTGGATTCAATTCAAGTTTTTCGGTAGTGATTATATTCTTTTACTTGGATCAAGTGTTCTCCTTGCTCGTTGCCTCTCGCCATTCAATCCTTCCAGAGTGTTCAAGACATCTCAGGAGATTCGTCTGTGTTCCAATTAATTCGGGGTTGTCACCTCATTCAAATATTTCAAGTGTTCCGGTGCATCATCTATCTCGTCAACAATCCTTTTCCAACGGTGTTATCTCTTCAGTGGGCCCTAACCCACAGGTCTTTTCCCAGGATCTTACCTGACTCTTCTAATTTCCCCAGAGTTATTCTCAATTCTTTTCAAGTGTGACGTAAGAATGGATTCCATCAGTCACATGCCTTGTCAAGATCAATTTCAAATCATTTTCATTGTTGGCTCAACCTCTTCGCTTTTCATCCTCCTGGAGTACCTCAGTAATTTTGGTGGTGTTTCTCGTCGTCATTTGAAGACCGAAGAAGAGTTTCCTCTAAATCTTGCCCATTCTCTCGAGATTCGTGGTTTTAGCTTCATGCTATCCTTTCGAATTATTCCAATTATCAGATATTCTTTTCTTACCCATCCGGAGTATGTCAGGAGTTGTTTTCCGTTTCTTTTCACCGAAGGCCATCATCCCAGAAGAATTCTTAGTCCTCACATTTCAGGAACCGTTATCCAATTATCCCGGTGCTTCGTTCAAGTGCTCTTTAATCAACTCATGATCTCTTTGTTCTTTTGCATCTAAATCCCCTCAAGCATATTCGTTCATCTAATTCTTCCCGGTGATTCATTCTCTTTCATCAGTCATTTTCGAATTCTTATGGTGGTTCGTTCAAGATTCCTTTTCCTTGATTATCATTCATTCGTTCTTTTCAATCCTACCGGTGGTTCATGAAGACTTTCTCAAGTTTTGTGCTATACCCCCCTTAAACCTTTTCAAGAAGAATAAGTAGTATGCAAAATCCATTGCTTGTCACCAATTTAATTTGATGAAGGATAAGCACACAATAATTCTTATTCTTATTTCATCCAAGTGACTAATCCTTTTCTTCGGAGTTTGTTCTTGATGAATAAATTCTATTTCCAAGTGTTTTCATCTTTTCTTTTTCGGAGTTCAAATTTCCACGGCCATTTCGTCGAAACCTCCATCTAAATCATCGTAAGATTTAATCTTATTCTTTTCATCCTTCATTCAATCTCATCATCTTTTGTCACCGGAGTTCTTCATGGTGGTTCTTCATGATTTAATTCATTCTCCAAAGAGTTCATCAAGATCCTAATCGAAGGAGCTTAGGTATCCTTCTTCTTGCTTCCCGAGGTGCTAACTCTTTCATTTCTTCCAGAGGTTTTGCGTTGTTCATCTCATCAAGTGCCATCCCGTCTTCTGAAGTTCGTGTTCTATTCCTCCATGTTCAATCGGAGTGCTGCCTAAATCCTTTTAGTCTTATTCGTTTCTTATCTCATTCTAACCGGAGTGGTTTCATAGTCTATCTGATTCCGTGAGTTTGCGATTCTCGTCATTCTCGTTGTTCCTCTCTTCTTCTCGAGTGCTCTCGATTCTTTGTTTCTTCTCTTGAGTTCTTGTTTCACCTCATCCCCTTTTCCCTTCCGTCTCGGTCCTAAGATCTCGGGACGAGATCTCTTGTTAGTGGAGGAGTGTTGTAACGCCCCGGATCCGATGCGCCAGGTGTCCGCCAGTTATTCGCCGTCCTTGCCGTGTCATTTGCTTGCGTGTTGCATTTTGTCATGTCATCATGTGCATCTCATTTTGCATACGTGTTCGTCTCATGCATCCGAGCTTTTTCCCCGTTGTCCGTTTTGAAATCCGGCACTCCTATGTCCTTCGGCGTCCCCCTTTTTGTCTCTCGTTGTGAGCGGGTGTTAAACTTTCTCCGAATGGCCCGAGGTTTGCCAAGCGGCCTTGGTATAGCACCGGTAGACCGCCTGTCAAGTTTCGTGCCATTTGGAGGTCGTTTGGTACTCCAACGGTTAACCGGGTAACCGTAAAGCCTCTTTGTGTTGCAGCCCAACACCCCTTCCAAACTGGCCCAAAACCCATCCTAACCCCCTTCCATTCTCTCCACCGTTCGATCATGATCGCATGGCCGAAAACCGCACCCCATTTGGACTCTCCTAGCTCCCAGAATCTATAAATAGCCCCCTCCCCCGAAATTCGCGGATGTTTTTCCCCGAAACCCTAGCCCCGCTCCTCTCATCAGCCGGACATGTCCGTCCCAGACCGGACGCTTCCCCACCTATTATGTAATGTTGATGTAATTATATCCACCTTGCAAAAGCGTTTCAATATGCGGTTCTATCCTTGGTGGGACCATCGAGTCTCTTTAGGATAGTATCGCATATTGGGCGTGACACCGGCCCTCTTCCAGCAGATCGACGTTGTCTTCTCGTGCTTCCTCGCCTCCGCCTCCGTGTACAAGGTGACCCGAGGTGAGTCGAACTCAATGTCAGTTGGGATGACAGCCTCGGCACCATATATAAGGAAGAAAGGGGTGAAGCTGGTTGACTTGTTTGGAGTAGTGCGCAAGCTCTAGAGGACGGCCGGCAGCTCGTCGAGCCAACAGCCGGCCGAACGCTCCAGTGGCACGACTAGTCGAGGCTTGATGCCGGAGAGGATGAGGCCGTTTTCTCGCTCGACTTGGCTGTTTCACTGCAGGTGCGCAATGGACGCTAAGTCCAGTCGGATGCCCTGTGTCGCGCAGAAACATGCTAGTGCTCCCTTGGCAAAATTTGCGCCGTTGTCGGTGATGATGCTATGTGGCATGCCGTACCGGGTTGTGATATCTGCAATGAATGTCACGGTAGTCGGCCCATTCAGCTTCTTGATCGTCTTAGCTTCAATCCACTTGGTAAATTTGTCCACGGCGACAAGCAGATGTGTCATGCCATCGCGCGCCGTCTTGAATGGGCCCACCATGTCCAACCCCCAAACGGCAAAGGGCCACGTGAGGGGAATGGTCTTGAGTGCATAAGCCGGCAGGTGTTGCTTGGAGCTGAAGACTTGGCACCCTTTGCAGTGTTTGACTAATTCCTTGGCGTCGTCCAAAGCAGTCGGCCAGAAAAATCCATGGCGGAAAGTCTTGGCGACGAGTGATCTTGAGGCTACATGGTGGCCGCATTCACCTTGGTGTATGTCCTTAAGGATTGCTATGCCCTTCTCTGGCTCGACGCAGCGCTGGAAGACTCCAGTGACGCTGCGCCTAACAAGCTCTCGGTTCACTATTGTGTATGTTCCAGCTCGGCGTTGGACTTGTCTTGCCGAGATATCGTCAGTCGGCGGCTCTTTGTTAATCAGGAAATTGAGGATGGGCTGGGCCGATGATGGAGCTGTGACTTCTTCTGTTGTCAAAATGGCTACTGCAACTAGGGCAGGTGGGCTGGGTGGTGAAGAGTTGGAGTCGGCCACCGCCTGTTGTGTCGATGAAGTCCCTGGGCCGACTGCAGTAGTCTCCGGGCCGGGTTCTGAAGTCCCTATGCCGGGTACGACTACAGCAGTCCCCGAGCCGCCTGTCGAAGTCCCCGAGCCTCCTGCTTGGCTCCCCAAGCCGGCTCCGACTACGTCGGGGTCAGGCGGCACGAAGATTGAATCGGACTCTGGAGACGGCTTGACAGACGGCTTAAGGAGGCATTGGAGAGAGACGCCGGTTGGTATAGCTTGCCGGGTGGAGCCTATTCGTGCCAAGGCATCTGCTTGCTCGTTGTCGGCCCGTGGCACGTGGAGGAACTTGCACCCTTCAAAATATCCGCTGAGTTGCTGAAAGAGGAAGTGGTAGCTCGCCATGTTTGCGTCCTTGGCGTCCCAGTCGCCGGATGATTGCTGGACTACCAAGTCCGAGTCGCCATAACACAGGATCCGGCGGATGCCGAGTTCTTTGGCTAGCCGGAGCCCGTGTATGAGCGCCTCATACTCGGCCACATTGTTGGAGGCGGCAAATTGAATTTGCAATGTGTATCTGATCTTGTCGCCTTTGGGAGAGGTGAGGACGATGCCAGCTCCCAAGCCGGTGCGCATCTTGGATCCGTCGAAGTGCATCCGCCAATGAGTGGAGTCGGGCGCAGGCGGAAGGTACTGGGTCTCAGCCCAGTCGACGAGGAAGTCGGCCAATGCCTGGGACTTAATGGCGGTGCAGGGTTGGTAGAAGATCGTGTAAGGAGCCAGCGCAATGCCCATTTTGCCACCCGGCCGGATGCATCCCGGCTGCCTATGATCTCGCCCAGTGGGGTAGTACATACGACTGTGACTGGGTGTAGGACCTTGAAGTATGTCTAGAGGGGGGGTGATTAGACTACTTGACCAATTAAAAACTTAGCCTTTTCCCAATTTTAGAGTTTGGCAGATTTTAGCTATCTTAGGAAAAGTCAAGCAATCATCACACAATTCAAGCAAGCATGCAAAGAGTATATAGGCAGCGGAAATTAAAGCATGCAACTTGCAAGAAAGTAAAGGGAAGTGTTTGGAGGATTCAAACACAATTGGAGACACAGATTTTTTGGCGTGGTTCCGATAGGTGGTGCTATCGTACATCCACGTTGATGGAGACTTCAACCCACGAAGGGTAACGGTTGCGCGAGTCCACGGAGGGCTCCACCCACGAAGGGTCCACGAAGAAGCAACCTTGTCTATCCCACCATGGCCGTCGCCCACGAAGGACTTGCCTCACTAGCGGTAGATCTTCACGAATTAGGCGATCTCCTTGCCCTTACAAACTCCTTGGTTCAACTCCACAATCTTGTCGGAGGCTCCCAAGTGACACCTAGCCAATCTAGGAGACACCACTCTCCAAGAAGTAACAAATGGTGCGTTGATGATGAACTCCTTGCTCTTGTGCTTCAAATGATAGTCTCCCCAACACTCAACTCTCTCTCATAGGTTTTGGATCTGGTGGAAAGAAGATTTGAGTGGAAAGCAACTTGGGGAAGGCTAGAGATCAAGATTCATATGGTAGGAATGGAATATCTTGGCCTCAACACATGAGTAGGTGGTTCTCTCTCAGAAATGGTAAGTTGGAAGTGTAGGTTTGTTCTGATGGCTCTCTCCACGAATGAAGAGGAGGTGGAGGGGTATATATAGCCTCCACACAAAATCTAACCGTTACACACAATTTACCAAACTCGGTGGGACCGAATCATCAAACTCGGTCGGACCGATTAGTAAACCTAGTGACCGTTAGGATTTTCGGTGGGACCGAAATGCAACTCGGTAAGACCGATATGGTTAGGGTTAGGGCATAATGTAATCTCGGTAAGACCGATTACACAAACTCGGTGAGACCGATTTTGGTAATTAGCTAACCAGAGAGTTGGTCAGGTAAACTCGATGGGACCGATTTGCTCTTTTCGGTGAGACCGAAATGTTACAAAAGGGAAACAGAGAGTTTACATTGCAATCTCGGTGGGACCGATCGCTCACTTCGGTTAGACCGAAACGTTACGAAGGGAAACAGAGAGATTACAATCCCATCTCGGTGAGACCGAGATCCCTATCGGTAGGACCAATTTACCTAGGGTTTGTGGCAGTGGCTATGACATTAGAACTCGGTGGCGTCGGATAGGAAGAATCGGTGTGACCGATTTTGGCTTTAGGTTTAGGTCATTTGTGGATGTGAGAAAGTAGTTGAGGGTTTGGAGCATATCACCAAGCACATGAAGCAAGAGGCTCATTAAGCAACACCTCATCCCTCCTTGATAGTATTGGCTTTTCCTATAGACTCAATGTGATCTTGGATCACTAAAATGTAAAATGAAGAGTCTTGAGCTTTTGAGCTTGAGCCAATCCTTTGTCATTAGTATTTTGAGGGATCCACTTTCATCATCCATGCCATGCCATTCATTGAGCTTTCCTGAAATAATAGTCTTGGAATAGCATTAGCTCAATGAGCTATATGTTGTTATGAATTACCAAAACCACCTAGGGATAGTTGCACTTTCAATCTCCCCCTTTTTGGTAATTGATGACAACATATAGATCAAAGCTTCGACAAATGATAATAAGATTGAAAAACATCGTCGCTTTGAGAAGTATGTGATAAGCAAGAGCTCCCCCTAAATTTGTGCATAGTTTAAGATTTGCTTTGGACTGCAAATGCACAAGGAATTAGGCTCATGGGTTACTCTTCCATGTCACATACATCTTGGTGGAGCGCTCAAAATGATAAAGATTGAATACATGCACTCATCACCAAGCAAAGTGAATGATCACATATGGATAGATAAGATAATATCATCAAACATGCATAAGTGTAGCTTATGATCAAACACATGATCATCAATGTCTCACAAAAACAGCATAGTATCTCAAGCAATCAAAAGCAAACAAAGTTTAACCACCAAAGCAAGAGAGAACAAAAGCAACACTCTCTCTCTCGAAGCCTATGATCTATACATTTTTCTCCCCCTTTGGCAACAAGTTACCAAAAAGTTCATAGAAAATGCATAGTGCTAGATCGACTCTCAGGCTTGATCTTCAGGTGGTGGTGTAGAGATGGCTCCTTGGACGAAGGCTTCAGTTGATGTAGAGGGAGCTGGAGGAGTTGGTGCTGGAGCTGGTTGCACTGGAGCTGTAGGAGCTGTAGCTGGTGCAGATGATGTGGCTCTGGTGTCTGGCACAGGCACTGCAGCTGACCTCTGAGCTCTAGGCACTCTGGCAAATACATTAGTGGTAGTCTTGCCCTTCCTCTCCTGCATGTCATCCTGTAGCTGCTCCACAACTGACTGAATCTCAGTTACTTTGACATCTAGATCATAGAATTTTTGTTCCATGATTCTTTCCAAGCTCTCCTGGTTTTGAGTTAGGGTGGCCAACCCCTTCTCAATCCTCAGTGTTGATGCTATCAAGTAACCAAGCTGCTCCTGCTTGTTCTTCAGAAAGTACTCAGATGCCTCCTCTTGAGTTGGCATCTTGGCAGCCTTCTCTTTCCTTGACTTCTCCTTCTTCTCTTGAGCTTGTACTGATGATGGTTCATTCTCAGTCATGACAACCTGATTGTCCTCAAAGTCTGGATAAAGAGGAAAATGTTCCTTATCCAATAGATATTTTCCTGTGCCCATCTTTGAGTTAATCAACTCCTGAATCTGAGGGGCATATCCACAGCTTCTCTTTTGATCTGCTGCTGTCCTCTTAATGGTCTCAACCATAAGGCTCATGACCTTGAATTTCTGAGGCACATCAAACAAATGAAACATGTTGATTGCATGCCCTCTAATCATGTTGTGGTCACCAGACTTAGGCAACAGAGTGTGCCTTAGGATCCAGTTGATCGTAGGCAGCCCTGACAGAAGAAAGTGGACTGATCCAAAGGAGAAAGTCTCTAGAGCTTTGTCTGGGATCTCCTTGTACATGTGTGCCATGGAATTGTGTCCCATTTTCTTCTTGGCATAGACATCCAAGTCATCTTCACTCTCCTTTGGGGCATTGATCAGTTTTGCCCACTCCTCAACGGTTGACTGGTACCTTGTACCTTCAGACATCCACACTATTCTGCCATCTGGATAGAAGTGTGCTGTGGAGTAGAATTGCATAATGAGTTCATCATTCCAGTTGGTGAGCTTCTGCCCAACAAAATCTGCAACTCCACAAGCTTCAAAACTGTCATACACTCCAGGATAGTGTTCTTCATTTTCCTTCATGTAGATCCAGTCGACCCACCTCATATCACACACTATGAGCTTCTTGTCCAACAAAATTGTCTCATAGAAGTCCTGCTGTTCCTTTGTGTGGAACCTGTAATCAACAGCAGTCCTTCTCCTTGTGGCATATGGATCTGTCATCCTCCATAGCCTCAACCCTGAGTCTCTTCTGATGTTCATGTCCTCAGCCACAGGATGGGCATCATTATGGTCTGGTATCTTGGGCTTGAGCTTCCTCAGGACTTGTCCTTCTTCATCTTCCTCATCAGCAACTTCAGGCACTGGGGCCTTGTTCTTCTCAGCAGCTGGAATACTCCTGGTATTCCTCTTTGGTGCAAGCTTGGGCTTGGGGGCAGCTTTGGGTGCTTCCTTGGGCTTTGATGTTGCAGCCCCTGACTTAATTGCATCACCCATAAGCTTTTGTGCCTTGGGTGCTGGTGCAGCAACCTCTTCTTCCTCTTCCATCATGGAAGGTTGCCCAACAACTCTGGCTATGGTCTTTTTGACCCTTTCTTTCCTTTTCTTTCCCTCAGCAGCAGGCTCTTTGGATTGGATTCCAAAGGAATTTGAGTGGAGACTCTGGCTTTGGACATTGGTTGTCTTCCTGCAGGCCTTTTAATCTTCATGTCTGGCTTTACTGCAGTTGAGCTGAACTTCTTGAGCTCTACTTTCTTGGAAGTAACCTCATCCTCTTCTGCCATGTAGTCCTCATCCTCAGAATCTGAGGTTCTCTTCTTCCTTGTCCTGGTGGCAGCTTTAGGCAGGTTGCTTGGGGTGCTCCTGCTGCCTTCATCTGAAGTGCTAGAGGGACTAGTGCCCTCACTCATGTGCATCTGCTCTTCTGACCTGTTCTGACTATCACTTTGGTCTGACATGCTGCAAATCACTGACTGCTGACCCTGTGAAGAGTTATAGATGAGATAGAGTGGATGAGCATCACAAAATGCAGAGATTTTTGCAAAAGAATGATTCAAAAATTCAGTTTTAGTTTTCCACAGAAAGCATTTCGGATCAACCGATTTTCAAACTCGGTGATACCGAAGCAGTTTTGGAACCTAAACTGATGAACTCGGTTGGGCCAAGTCACAGTTCGGTGGCACCGAGACTGCTAGGGTTTCACAAAGTCCTAAAATCGGTCTCACCGATTAGCAATTCTCGGTCAGACCGAGAGTTACTAGTGCAATGGCATTAGCCAAATCGGTGGGACCGAGTTTTTCAACTCGGTGGGTCCGAGATGGTTTCGGCAGAAACCTAACCCTAAATTTTCAAATCTCATCTAATCTAAGGATTGCATCGACTGGATAGGAGTGTTTCAATCATGGAAAGAATCATTAAGAACACAATGTGCTAGGAATCGGACAAGGATAGCACTGTGATCGAGTCCATACCCTAGCTTGGTGACGAACTCGCTACGGTGGAACAGCGGGGGTGAAATCCGTTGACGGCGGCGGAGACCAGTAACAGGAGGCGGCTGGCGACGAGGAGACGATCCGGAGACCCTGATGGCAGAGCGAGCTATTGCGCGGGCATGGAGTTTCGGAGAAATTTCCAAATTTTTGCTCGTGACTATATATAGCCCGACCCTGTCGGTGTGACCGAGTGGAACAACTCGGTGGCACCGAGATGCATAACTGTGTACAGTTACAGCAACTCGGTGTGACTGACAAGTTCAAATCGGTTGCACAGAGATTAAAAACCTAGATCGACTTAGTGATCTTGGTGGGACCGAAATGGAGGAGTCAGTCAGACCGAGTGTCACAAAGAAGTTTTTGGAAGTTTAAGTCTATGACAAATCGGGGACTCTGTGTGCTCCTCATGTAGCATGAATAGAGTTTGAGACGAGAAAAGCATAGATAGCTAGAGAAGGTTCTTAGGCATTCTTGTCCATTCACATGGCAAAAAGAAAAAGAACCAAACAATCAAAGCAACAAGTGGATGTCCTCGAATGAGTAAAATACGCACCAACATGCTCACACAATAAGATGTCAAATGAAATATGTGGAAAAACATGCACAACCAATTCTAGCATCTATCAAAACAATTGGCGATGACTAGGTCATCTATATATGAGTATATTGACTTAGGAGTCAAATGAAAACATTTGATCATAGGTCATACTCATCGTTTAAGCTTAAGTGGGGTTACCACTTTTACATAATGCATTGATGTGTTCACACCATTAGAGTTGCTTTGACTCAATTCTTAGAGTTAAGCTCCCCCTAGATGTGAGATCCCCTTTTAGAGGGGTGAACTAACCTTGGGTTTTGTCGATGATGACTTCATGTAGGTGTTGAAGATGTGGATGCTCAAGGTTGATGTAGATCATTTGGAGAAATCCTTTGGAGTGAGTTGCACTTTCAACATACCTACATGGGTTAGTCCCACAAGGAACAAACAAGAATATCCATAGACATAGAGTGATGCACACACAAGATAATGTCCATGAAATCATTAGGTTACCTTGTCCCTTGCCTTACCAACATGAGGGTTTGTGACTCCTTGAACTAGTGCAAGATGTGGAAGTTGATTGCACTTGTTGTTGCCAAAAAGATATGAGTGAAGAATGTTGGCGGAGTCACCCTCAAGAACTCTCTAGTTCTTCTTCTTCGGGATCCACATCATCTTGATGGGAATCCTTGGAGTTGTAGTTGTACTTGATGAAGTAGAACTTGACGTAGTCTTGGGAACCCACTTGACCAAGGCCTTAGGTGCTTCTTCAAATGCATCAATCTCTTCTTGAAGCTTGTCCTTGCCTTTGTTCTTGTGGTCTTGTGGTGGAAGATCATCTTGTGCTTGTGTTCCTTTGAAGGAAGTAGGATCATACTTCTCTTGTTGAGGAACAAACTTCGTCTTGGGGTATTGATCTTCTTCCCACTCAACTCCATTGGCATTGAACTTTCGTTCAAAACCAACACCTTGATTCTTCCGGTGCCTTCCTTGCTTGCGTACAATTTCCTCGAATTGCTTACTCCCGGCAAGGCTCTTGTATACACCTTTCTCTATAATTCCCTTCAATAAGCTATTTTCTTGCTCAAGTGTAACTTGGCTAAGAGAATCATTAGTGGAATCAAGAGAACTACTAGAAGCAACAATATTGGATTTGACATTATTATTGTTACTACTAGAGGAAGTATCTTTCTTGTACTTGTTACTAGACTTGACTTGAGGCATGTAAGTAGATAAGAGTAAACGCTTGGCAATGTAAGAAGAACTTTTCTTGCGGAGATCATCATTGATTGCTTTTAAGAACTCATGCTCTTGCTCAAGATTGAGCTTTTCAAAGCGTAACTTCTCATGAGCCCTTAAAAGTTCTCGATGATCTTCGAAGATAGTTTCATGAGCCAACTTAAGAGTGTTTAGTTCTTTAGTTAGAAGCTCAATCTTCTCCTTATCATTGTCATTCGTTTTATCTTGATTAGCATGATTAATTGACGTTTCATCGTAGTATTCATCACTAGAGTTGTCAACAAGTAAATCATCATCCACAAGCAAGTCATCTTCATCACTATTGAAATCAACATACTCGGGATGTGTTACCTTTGGACCTTTGGCCATGAAGCATCTTCCAATTCCTTCATTTGGTGAATCAAATATGTCGTAGGAGTTGGTTGACACAAGTGCTAGACCGGCAACACCTTCATCTTGAGTATATTCGGAGTCGGAGTGATAGCTTCTCTCGGAGTGATGGTCGGAGTCGGAACCGGATACCCATTCACCAACATGAGCTTGATGTCTTCGTTTTGTGTAGCTCCTTGATGACTTGTCCTTCCTTTCCGAATCCTTGCTTCTCCGTGAGGGTCTTCGTTCATAACGATCATCTCTACTCCTCCTCTCTCTTGGTGGTGATTCTTCTCTTTTGCTTCTTCTTTTTGGAGAATCTTCTCTTCTTTTGTAGGGTGCCGTACACTCATTGGAATAGTGTCCGGGTCTCCCACAATTGTAGCAATTTCGCTCTCGACTAGAAGATCTTTTGTCATTGTAAGACCTTGACTTGGAGCTTCTTTCTTTGCTTCTACTCTTGTAGAATTTGTTGAAGTTCTTCACCATTAAGCTCAATTCTTCGTTGAAGGTTTGTTTCTCACTTGATGATGTGGGGGCTTCACATGAGGCTTTGTAAGCACCACTTGACTTGTTGTGAAGTTCCTCCTTATCCTTAAGTGACATCTCATGAGCAACAATTCTTCCAATGACTTCCGTTGGCTTGAGATCTTTGTAGTTTGGCATCATTTGGATCAATGTGCACACGGTATCATACTTTCCATCCAATGCTCTTAGGATCTTCTTGATGATGAATCTGTCGGTCATCTCTTCACTCCCTAAGCCGGCAATCTCATTTGTGATAAGTGCAAGCCTAGAGTACATTTCATCGACACCTTCACCATCCTTCATTTTGAACTTGTCAAGCTGACTTTGGAGCACATCCAACTTGGATTCCTTGACGGAGTCGGTACCTTCATGCATATCAATCAAAGTATCCCAAATTTCCTTTGCATTCTCAAGACGGCTGATTTTGTTGAATTCTTCGGGGCACAATCCGTTGAAGATGATATCACAAGCTTGAGCGTTGTACTGCAGCATCTTCAATTCTTCCGTATTAGCTTCACGGTTCGGCTCTCTCCCATCAAAGAATTCACCTTGCAAGCCAATACAAATAATTGCCCAAACGGCGGGGTTATGTCCGAGAATATGCATTTTCATCTTATGCTTCCAACTAGCAAAATTAGTACCATCAAAGTAAGGACCTCTACGGTGATAATTTCCCTCACTAGACGCCATACTCTCCTAGGTTGTGAAACCAAGGCTATGACCACCAAAAGCTATGGAAATCAAAGCAAATGGAGACCAAAGCTCTGATACCACTTGTAGGACCTTGAAGTATGTCTAGAGGGGGGTGATTAGACTACTTGACCAATTAAAAACTTAGCCTTTTCCCAATTTTAGAGTTTGGCAGATTTTAGCTATCTTAGGACAAGTCAAGCAATCATCACACAATTCAAGCAAGCATGCAAAGAGTATATAGGCAGCGGAAATTAAAGCATGCAACTTGCAAGAAAGTAAAGGGAAGGGTTTGGAGGATTCAAACGCAATTGGAGACACGGATGTTTTTGGCGTGGTTCCGATAGGTGGTGCTATCGTACATCCACGTTGATGGAGACTTCAACCCACGAAGGGTAACGGTTGCGCGAGTCCACGGAGGGCTCCACCCACGAAGGGTCCACGAAGAAGCAACCTTGTCTATCCCACCATGGTCGTCGCCCACGAAGGACTTGCCTCACTAGCGGTAGATCTTCACGAAGTAGGCGATCTCCTTGCCCTTACAAACTCCTTGGTTCAACTCCACAATCTTGTCGGAGGCTCCCAAGTGACACCTAGCCAATCTAGGAGACACCACTCTCCAAGAAGTAACAAATGGTGCGTTGATGATGAACTCCTTGCTCTTGTGCTTCAAATGATAGTCTCCCCAACACTCAACTCTCTCTCATAGGTTTTGGATCTGGTGGAAAGAAGATTTGAGTGGAAAGCAACTTGGGGAAGGCTAGAGATCAAGATTCATATGGTAGAAATGGAATATCTTGGCCTCAACACATGAGTAGGTGGTTCTCTCTCAGAAATGGTAAGTTGGAAGTGTAGGTTTGTTCTGATGGCTCTCTCCACGAATGAAGAGGAGGTGGAGGGGTATATATAGCCTCCACACAAAATCTAACCGTTACACACAATTTACCAAACTCGGTGGGACCGAATCATCAAACTCGGTCGGACCGATTCAGTAAACCTAGTGACCGTTAGGATTTTCGGTGGGACCGAAATGCAACTCGGTAAGACCGATATGGTTAGGGTTAGGGCATAACGTAATCTCGGTAAGACCGATTACACAAACTCGGTGAGACTAATTTTGGTAATTAGCTAACCAGAGAGTTGGTCAGGTAAACTCGGTGGGACCGATTTGCTCTTTTCGGTGAGACCGAAATGTTACAAAAGGGAAACAGAGAGTTTACATTGCAATCTCGGTGGGACCGATCGCTCACTTCGGTTAGACCGAAACGTTACGAAGGGAAACAGAGAGATTACAATCCCATCTCGGTGAGACCGAGATCCTTATTGGTAGGACCGATTTGCTTAGGGTTTGTGGCAGTGGCTATGACATTAAAACTCGGTGGCGCCGGATAGGAAGAATCGGTGTGACCGATTTTGGCTTTAGTTTTAGGTCATTTGTGGATGTGGGAAAGTAGTTGAGGGTTTGGAGCATATCACCAAGCACATTAAGCAAGAGGCTCATTAAGCAACACCTCATCCCTCCTTGATAGTATTGGCTTTTCCTATAGACTCAATGTGATCTTGGATCACTAAAATGTAAAATGAAGAGTCTTGAGCTTTTGAGCTTGAGCCAATCCTTTGTCATTAGTATTTTGAGGGATCCACTTTCATCATCCATGCCATGCCATTCATTGAGCTTTCCTGAAATAATAGTCTTGGAATAGCATTAGCTCAATGAGCTATATGTTGTTATGAATTACCAAAACCACATAGGGATAGTTGCACTTTCACTGGATGCTCTTTAAAATAGGGCTTGAGCTTCTTGGCGGCAATGTACACACCATAGCAAATCTTCTGATTGTGTGGATAGTTCTGCTTCAAGGTGGACAATACTTCACTCAGATAATAGACCGGCCTCTGGACTAGCTGAACTCAGCCTTCTTCTGGGCGTTGAACCACGATGACGGTGCTGACCACCCGGCTAGTGGCGGCAATGCAAAGGAGCATGGGCTCTTTCTCAGTCGGTGCCGCCAAGACTGGCGGCGTGGACAACATCTTCTTTAACTGGTGGAAAGCTTGATCTGCTTGGTCGTTCCACTCGAAGTGAGTGGACTTCTTCATGAGTCGGTAGAGAGGGAGAGCCTTCTCTCCGAGCCGGATGATGAAGCGGTTGAGGGAGGCTAAGCATCCGGTAAATTTCTGGATGTCTCTCAGCTTGGCAGGAATCTCCATCCTCTCTATGGCCTTGATCTTTACTGGGTTGCATTCGATGCCGCGTTCGGAGACCAGGAAGCCTAGGAGCTGGCCGGCTGGTACTCCGAACACGCACTTCTCAGGGTTGAGATTGATCTGAAATCAGTGCAGGTTTTCAAATGTCTCCTTGAGGTCTTCTAGCAGGGTGTCGCGGTTCTCCGTCTTCACCACAATATCGTCTACATAGACGTGGGCATTTCTGCCGAGTTGCTTGAGGAGGCATTTCTGCATGCAACACTGAAAAGTGGTGAGGGAGTCCTGGAATAGGGGGTATCCGGACAGCCGGACTGTGTACAACGTCCGGACTATTGAAACGTGAAGATACAAGACTCAAGACTTTGGCCCGTGTCCGGATGGGACTTTCCTTGGCGTGGAAGGCAAGCCTGGTGATTCGGATATTATATTTCCTTCTTTGTAACCAACTCCATGAAAACCCTAGCCCTCTCCGGTGTCTATATAAACCGGAGAGGTTGGTCCTTAGAAGGCCGATCACAATTACATTCATACCATCATAGGATAGCTCCTAGGGTTTAGCCTCTACGATCTCGTGGTAGATCTACTCTTGTACTACCTATATCATCAATATTAATCAAGCAGGAAGTAGGGTTTTACCTCCATCGAGAGGGCCCGAACCTGGGTAAACACCTGTGTCCCTTACTTCTTGTTACCATCAACCTTGATGCACAGATCGGGACCCCCTACCCGAGATCCGCCGGTTTTGACACCGACATTTGTGCTTTCATTGAGAGTTCCTCTGTGATGTCGCCGTCAGGCTCGATGGCTCCTTCAATCGTCATTAACGACGCTGTCCAGGGTGAGACTTTCCTCCCCAGACAGATCTTTGTGTTCGGCGGCTTCGCGCTGCGGGCCAATTCGCTTGGCCACTTGGAGCAGATCGATAGCTATGCACCCGGCCATCAAATAAGGTTCGGAAACCTGAACTATACGAGGATATCCGCGGAGACTTGATCTTTGATGGATTTGGGCCACCACCAGAAGCGCCGAACAGTCACAATGAGCACGGATTAGACCTGCTGTCAGACGTCGCTCGGGATATCGTCCCGACAGAAGCCTCAGATATAAATCCGGGACAGGTTGCTCCGCCTAAGGACGGAGGGCTAGACCCCGCCCCACAGGCCGTACCTTCATCGGCGATGGAGCCGAACACAGGTTTCACCTCTGAAGGAACCTGTGACTCCGGACCTCCGGATTCATATCTAGACGCAGGTTCCAGTCCGCGTGCCCCCGAGCCCGCCGATCCTGGTTGGGCTCCGGTGATGGAGTTCACCGCAGCGGACGTTTTTCTGCACTCGCCCTTTGGCGACATGCTGGATTTATTGAAGTCTCTCTCCTTGTCAGGAGACTCCGGGCCGAACTATGTCCGGCTCGAGTGGGAAGCAGACAACGATGGAATTCATTGCCCACCCACCACCCACTTCATTGCCACGATCGATGATATAACCGACGTCCTTGACTTCGACTCCGAAGACATCAACGGTATGGACGACGACGTAGGAGAATCACAGGAGCCACCGCTCACCGGGCGGTGGATGGCCACCCCCTCATATGATATATATTTGGTGGACACTCCGAAGGAAACTAATGGCGACGAGGCAACGGAGGACAACCCCTCGGGAAGAAAATCAAAGAATGGGCGTCATTGGCGCCGCTCCAAGCCCCGCCATAGCAACACCGGCCCCGGAGGCAAAATTAATTCGGATGGCGCCAAAGAAGAATATGACCCTGATCATCCCGCCTTTGAGCAGGCCGAACAGGAAGACGAGCAGGTCACCCCAGAAGAATAGGCGACAGACGCATACCCGGAGGAGGACAATTACATGCCCCCTCCGAAGATGAGATCAGCCTCGACGACGACGAGTTCGGCGTAC
Source organism: Triticum aestivum (assembly GCF_018294505.1). Taxonomy (NCBI): domain Eukaryota; kingdom Viridiplantae; phylum Streptophyta; class Magnoliopsida; order Poales; family Poaceae; genus Triticum; species Triticum aestivum. Next base: position 397,183,078 of record NC_057804.1, on the reverse strand, counting down.
CTGAGGATCCCATGGAGCAGGAGCGCTTCAAGTGTAGGCTTATAGCCACTGCAAGAAGCCTGAAGAAGAAGCAGCAGCAACTACAAGCTGATCAAGACCTGCTCATAGATAGATGGACTGAAGTCCTGGCAACCGAGGAATACGGACTCGAACGCCAAACGGCTGACCGACCACCCCGTGGCTGGGACAAAATGGTATACCAGCCCGGATACCAGCCTGCACCCCCATGCCGATACACTACGGCTCAGGGCAACAGATATGACCTGCAAGATATTCTGGATAATAAAGCAGGACAACCAAGATCGATCTACGGATTGAGGGGCGCGCCCCAGCACATGACGATGACCGTCACGCTGGATACATCATCAACAAATCCGGCCGGGCCAAACATGGCAACCCAGACCAATCCGACCTGCGTAGCCACATAGCCCGGCACAGAGGCGCTGCACACCCCCTCTTCTTCACGGACGAAGTAATGGATCATGAATTCCCAGAAGGGTTCAAACCCGTAAACATCGAATCATACGATGGCACAACAGACCCTACAGTATGGATCGAAGATTTCCTTCTCCACATTCACATGGCCCGCGGAGATGATCTACATGCCATCAAGTATCTCCCCCTTAAGCTCAAAGGACCAGCCCATCACTGGTTAAACAGCCTGCCAGCAAATTCCATTGGCGGTTGGGAAAACCTAGAAGATGCATTCCTTGACAACTTCCAGGGCACATATGTGCGACCACCAGACACTGATGACCTAAGCCACATTACTTAACAGCCCGGAGAGTCAGCCCGGAAATTCTGGACTCGGTTCCTCACTAAAAAAGAACCAAATAGTCGACTGTCCAGACGCCGAAGCCCTGGCGGCTTTTAAGCATAATATCCATGACGAGTGGCTCGCTCGACACCTCGGCCAGGAAAAACCCATGTCTATGGCAGCTCTCACAACCCTAATGACCCGTTTTTGTGCGGGTGAGGATAGCTGGTTGGCTCGTAGCGGCACCATGCCACATTCCGGCACTTCGGACGGCCGCAATTCTAACGGCAAGCCACGGTGCAACAGGCATAAGTGACAGAACAATGGCGACAACACGGAAGACACGGCAGTCAACGCCGGATTCAGCGGACCTAAATCCGGACAGCAAAAAAAGCCGTTCAAAACAAATAATTAGGGACCGTCCAGTCTGGACCGCATACTAGAGCACTCGTGCCAAATTCATGGCACACCGGACAAACCAGCCAACCACACCAATAGAGACTGTTGGGTGTTCAAACAGGCCGGCAAGATAAACACCGAAAACAAGGACAAGGGGCTGCACAGCGACAATGACGATGAGCCCCGACGTCCAAATACGGGGAGGGGGGGCAGAAGAAATTTCCCCCCAGGTGAAAATGGTCAATATGATCTACGCCACCCACATCCCCAAGCGGGAACAGAAGCGAGCACTACGGGACGTCTATGCGATGGAGCCAGTCGCCCCCAAGTTCAACCCATGGTCAGTTTGTCTGATCACCTTTGACCGTAGGGATCATCCTACCAGCATCCGTCACGGCGGCTTAGCCGCATTGGTCTTAGACCCAATCATCGATGGATTCCACCTCACGCGTGTCCTTATGGACGGCGGCAGCAGCTTGAACCTGCTTTATCAGGACACAGTGCGCAAGATGGGCATTGACCCTTCAAGGATCAAGCCCACCAAAACCACCTATAAAGGTGTTATTCCTGGAGTAGAGGCCGATTGCACGGGTTCTATAACATTGGAAGTGGTCTTCGGATCCCCAGACAACTTCAGGAGCGAAGAGCTAATCTTCGACATCATCCCTTTCCGCAGTGGCTACCACGCACTGCTCGGGCGAACCGCATTCGCAAGATTCAATACGGTGCCACACTATGCATATCTCAAGATCAAGATGCCGGGACCATGCGGGGTCATCACTGTCAACGGAAATATGGACCGCTCCCTTCGAACAGAAGAGCATACGGCAGCCCTAGCGGCAGAAGTACAATGCGGCCTCCTCCGACAAACCAATCCAGCGACAACTTCGAGCACTGTCAAACGAGTCCAGAGCACCCCGCAACAGGACCAACGCGAATGTCAAGATCGCGATTAGCAGTCCGGCCTCCGCTCAAGCCCCTCCAAAGCAGCATTCGTGCCACACGTACACAATTACGCACTCGAGATACCTCGGGCATAGGCGGAGGCGCATCAAGGACCCAATCGATAATGAGGGTAACCGCTAAATACCTTCATACTTTTCCCCTTTTACCTTTCAGGACACCGCGTTAGTGCAGCATCCTCAGAAGAGCCGAATTGCTGGACTCATACGGAAGAGACACCCAAGGAGGCAACAGACGTTGTGCGCAGAAGGAAATACCCAGGTGGAATCTATTTACGATCATTATACCTGCTTCATCTATCTGCACACGGCTTGCCCCTGGATAGGACATGTCAAATAGTCCTATTTTTATCTCTGCCTAAAGCATCCATTGTAAACATACGCTTAAACATATTTTTCGTCAAAGGAAGATTATATATAGCATCAGCTTATTATCCTTATTTGAGTATTTTTCTCTCATAAATGTTTATTTGGTATTGCATCCGTACACCTTGGTACGGCCAGTTTGCAAGGGGCTTCTTACGACGCCCCGTAATATGGCAACTAAAAGTCCGAACACTTTCAATAGTGCGGCACCCCGAACTTATAGCACTATATGCATCAGCTCTGAATCATTTCTTGGGTCTACAGTTGGGATAGCCTGGCTCCCTTGTTTTGGTGCCTTACGTTCCGTTATATCCGCTAAGGTAGCGTAGGGAGAACTACTGCGATTGTGTCCCGGTTCTTCCGGACGAGCACCTCAGTAGAGAAAACCGAAAACTGACCGGCATGATGTGACAAGAGCTGGTCGCTATTCGAGAGGTACTAAAATCCTTAAAGATTTTCCGCTTTAGGCGATAAATCGGCTTTGTCCGATCAAGGCGTATATAGCGCCCCAATTCGGTCTTCCAGATTCTAGGGGCTTCGCCGAAATTTAAAATTGTAGACTTCTATGGCTAAGTGAAAGTTATAAAGCCGCATAGTCCGATTGCCTCGTTTTCTGCGCTGGACACCTCCTTAAGGGACCAAACATTTGGATAAAGAGTGTTCGGGTTTTCCACGAACACCCCAGTGCTAGTCGCATGGGGGCGGAAGCCGATGACTGGCCTACTTTCAGGATTTTATAAACAGCCGCACAGAAGGTAATATTTTGAATAACAAAAGTGCTACATAGCGCAAGTAACTTCGTCCTTAAAATACAACCATGACAAAAGGGAATTCATTCAAAAATGGTGTCTTTGGTACATTCGTCAGCCATGAGGCGAGCACCCTTCATAACGCCATCATAGTACAGCTCGGGATGGCGATGCGCCTTGCCCTCCGGTGGTCCATCCTTGACCAGCTTCTCCGCATCCATCTTGCCCCAATGCACTTTGATGCGGGCAAGGGCCCGGTGGGCACCCTCGATGTACATGGATCGCTTGATCACCTCAAGCCGCGGGCAGGCATCCATCATCCGCTTGATCAGGCCGAAGTAGATACTAGGCATGAGCTCACCAGGCCACATCCGGACTATGAACCCCTTCATAGCCAGTTCGTCCGCCCTGTGGAGTTCGACCAACTGCTTCAGTTGGTCACTCAGAGGCATCGGGTGTTCGGCCCCAGCATACTGGGACCAAAACAGCTTCTCCATTGTGTTACCCTCCTGGGCATGGTAGAACTCCGCAGCGTCTGATACGCTGCGTGGCAGATCTGCGAATGCCCCTGGAGAGCTCCAAATTCGAGTAAGTAAAAGAAACGCCTCCTCCACATGTTTGCTTTGCATAAAGAACTTCTTACCCGCTGCTACCTTCTTGGCCTCCTGGATCTCCTGCTGTGCTTTCTCGGCTTCGGCCTTGGCATCATTTAAGCTCATAAGGGCCTTCGCAAACTCGGTCTCTTTTGCCTTCAGATCATGCTCCACGGACTCGCATTTCTTGCCGAGATCCTGGAGCTCCTACTGTACATCACCTACCCTAGCACTTTGCTTTTCGCGCTCCTTACACTCTGAGGCCGCCTTGTCTTCGGCCTCGGACAGCGCCTTCTTCAGGGCCGCCACTTCGGCGGGGGCCCCTGTTACACGGTCATGACACTTAGTTGTTAGACCCACCAATTCTGCCTATCCTCAAATACATAAGAACGGGAATTACTTTCCCTTGTTCTCCTCGAGCTGCCTCTTCATGAGGTCGCGCTCTCCCTGCGCCTGCTCCAGGTCCCGCTTTAGATCGGCAACCTCGGCAGTACGGGCAGCAGCAGCAAGCAGCACAACCTGCTTATTCAAAATAATACTTATGATTAGACTCCTGCAGATTTTAATTGACCCTCTACTCGGCTTTTCTTTCCAAACGCCAAACAGAGTATCAGGGGCTACTACTATCGGGTGGTATTTTTTCACATATTTATTACTTACCTCGAAGCCTGTTAGGAGGCTGGTGCAAGCTTCGGTTAGTCCGCTCTTGGCGGACGAAACCTTCCGAATCACTGTACTCATAATAGTAAGGTGCCCTTCGTCCAGGGAAGCGCCGCAAAGCGCTTCCAGCAGACCGTCCGGTGCTTCATGCACAACGGAAGTCCGTGACACAGACGGCTCACCCTCCTTAGCGAGGGGTCGCCTGCCTGAGTCCGGAACCATCGAAGGTTCCGGAATTGTGTTTGGCTCAGAGCCCGGCTGGTCGTGGCTCTCGTCGACACGATCTGCGGGGATCTTGAACCCCGCGTGTCCGACGTCTGGGACCCCGCCTCGGGGCATCTCTAGAGTCACCTCCCCCCGCTCTGGGAGCCTTTGGGACAACACCTCCGTGTCGTCCGCGGGTTGAGGAGTAGTGGCCGTTGGAAGTGAATTCATCTCTGAATTGCTCAGGGACCCGGAGGAGGATACCTCGGGGTGATCCCTGGCCGGACTGCACATATGTTTGGCATTATAAATACAAAAACTGTGAAGTGAAGTCATGATAGAATGCAAACACTTACGATCGCGCTAGGGGCTTCCCCCTTTGCAGCCACCCCTCCTTGCTGAGAGCGGCCATGGCGAAGTAGTCCGAAAGGGGCCCCTTCCCCTTCTTGGACGCCCCGGCCTCCCCTCCTGGGGCGGCTTTTCTCTTCTTCTCCCCCCGGTGGGGGAAGGTAGGATCTCTTCCTGATTCCCCCCGCCTCCGCGGGAGGAATCCGACTCGTCGTCATCGGACGGCAGGGGAATGACGGCCCTACGCCGAGGACCTTTTCCGGCCCCCGGGTCCGCCTCCCCGGACCCCTCATCCTTTCCAGATGGGGCATCTTCTTCTTCTTCCTCCTCCCCTTCGTGGGAGGAGTCCGCCTCATCGTCTTCGGACGAGGCTTCCAGCACAACCTTCCATCGGAGACCCTTCCGGATACTCGGGGCCTTCTTCTCGGCCTTCTTCTCCGACACCTTGTACGGCGCCGGGACCAGCATCTCCGTTAGGAGAACATCTGCTGGGTCTTCTGGCAGCGGAGCCGAGCAGTGAGCCCGCTCCGCTGTCTCCACGTAATCCTGAAATAAACATGCACAATTACTTAAGGCACTCCCGTGAATATATCGGGAAGAACTGGGTCCGGTGTCAGTCTAAGAACTCACCGGCCTAGGAGCCCGTGCGGCATGAAGCCCGCTGTCTTTGGATGTCAGAGGAGGCACTTCGGAGGCCTTGAACAGCTCCTTCCATGCGCCTTTGTGCGTCATGTCGTAGAGCCTCTGGAGCGTCCGGTGCTCGGTGGGGACGAACTCCCATAGATTGACTGCCCGCCTCTGGCAGGGCAAGATTCACGAACGAGAATGACCTGGATCACGTTGACAAGCTTGATGTTCTTGTCCTTCATGCTTTTGGCGCATGTTTGGAGTCCGGCTAGCTCCACGGAATCGCCCCAGGACAGGCCCTTCCTCTCCCAGGAGGTAAGCCGCATGGGGGCTCCGGATCAGAACTTGGGGGCCGCCGCCCAGTTGGCGCCACGCGACTCGGTGATGTAGAACCACCCCGATTGCCATCCTTTTATGGTCTCCGCAAAGGAGCCGTCGAGCCATGTGACGTTGGGCATTCAGCCCACCATCGCCCCTCCGCACTCCGCCTGTTGGCCTCTTAGCACCTTCGGCTTCACGCAGAAAGTTTGCAGCCATAGGACGAAGTGTGGCCGGATGCAGAGGAAAGCCTCGCACATGACGATGAACACCGAGATGTTGAGGACGAAATTCGGGGCTAGATCATGGAAATCTAGCCCGTAGTAGAACATAAGCCCGCGGACAAAGGGATGGAGTGGAAATCCCAGCCCACAGACGAAGTGGGCGACGAATACGACCCTCTCGTGGGGTCCTGGGGTCGGAATGATCTGCCCGGCGTCTGGTAGACGGTGCGCTATGTCCGCGGCCAAGTATCGGGCCGCCCGAAGATTGGTGATGTGCTTCTCCTTGATGGTGGAAGCCACCCACTTGCCTCCTGCTCCGGACATGTTTAGCTGTGTGGGGAAGACTTGGGCTTGGGCGTTGGAGCTCGAGGGGGCAAGAGTGGGCGAAGGAGGAAGAAGGCGTGGGTGAAAATGGCGGAATCTTGTCCCTTTATAGAGGCGCCGGAAGCGGTGCGCCTCCCCACTTGCCCGTTGGGAATCGCTTGTTTCCCAAGCGCCACGGTTAATGGCGTGGTGACATTACCCATGCCCGTATTGATGAGAATCCCGTAATAAGGGGACACGATCTCTACTTTGAGAAGACATGTCACAGAAACCGCCTCGTGATATGCGTTGTAGCTGGTTGTGTGGAAACGGTTCGAATAATGGATCCGATCATAATAACATGTCATGTCGTCAGGAAAAGTTGTCAGGAGATTGCATTTGTGAAATATCATTCTCTCTACGGTGGTATGTGAATATCATTTTTAAGATCTGGACACGATTTGAGTGTTCGATAATTACTTTGGAGTATTCGTAGGAGGAGCCCGCCTTGCAATGCCGAAGACAATACTGCGCGCCGGACTCATCGTCATTGAAGCCTGGTTCAGGGGCTACTGAGGGAGTCCTGGAATAGGGGGTATTCGGACAACCAGACTGTGTACAACGTCCGGACTATTGAAGCGTGAAGATACAAGTCTCAAGACTTCGGCCCGTGTCCGGATGGGACTTTCTTTAGCGTGGAAGGCAAGCCTGGCGATCCGGATATTATATTTCCTTCTTTGTAACCGACTCCGTGAAAACCCTAGCCCTCTCCGGTGTCTATATAAACCAGAGAGGTTGGTCCTTAGAAGGCCGATCACAATTACATTCATACCATCATAGGCTAGCTCCTAGGGTTTAGCCTCTACGATCTCGTGGTAGATCTACTCTTGTACTACCTATATCATCAATATTAATCAAGCAGGAAGTAGGGTTTTACCTCCATCGAGAGGGCCCGAACCTAGGTAAACACCTGTGTCCCTTACTTCTTGTTACCATCAGCCTTGACGCACAGATCGGGACCCCCTACCCGAGATCCGCCGGTTTTGACACCGACAAGTGGCACCGACATTTCTCAAGCCGAATGTCATAGTCAGGTAGCAGAAAGCTCCGAATGGTGTGATGAAGGCAGTCTTCAGATGGTCAGCTGGGTCCAATTTTATCTGGTGGTAGCCCGAGTAAGCATCCAAAAAACTTAACAGCTCACATCCGGCTGTGGAGTCTATCACTTGATCAATCCTTGGCAGGGCAAAAGGATCCTTGGGGCAGGCTTTGTTGAGGCTGGTGTAGTCAATGCACATGCGCCACTGTTTGTTCTTCTTCAACACCAGGACCGGGTTGGCAAGCTACTCAGGGAAGAAAACTTCCATAATGAAGCCGGCTGCCAGAAGCCGGGCTATTTCTTCTCCGACTACTCTTCTCTTCTCTTCTGACAGGCGGCGCAAGGGCTTCTTGACCGGCTTGGCGTCTGATCGGACGTGTAGCTTGTGCTCGGCGAAATCCGTCGGAACACTCGACATGTCTTTGGGAGACCATGCAAAGATGTCTCGATTCTCACAGAGGAAATCTACGAGCTCGCTTTCCTATTTGCTGTCAAGGCCGGTTCCCATGACAGCGTACCGGGTGCTCCGGGTCCAGAGGTATCTTCTTTGTTTCTTTGGCCGGCTGGAAAGAACACTGAGCCTCATATTCCTTGGGGTCGGGGGACAAGGCCGGCTGCTTGCCGGCCATGGCCACGACTCAGTCCAACATCTTCTTCTCTTCAGCAATCACGAGGGACTCGGCTAGCCGGCTGCTGGCAGCCGCACACTCAGCGGACTTCTTGTAGTCATCGGATATGGTGATGACGCCCTTGGAACTCGGCATCTTCATCTTGAGGTAGGCGTAGTGGGGCACAACCATGAACTTGGCCAAAGCAGGTCAGCCAAGTAGCGCGTGGTAAGGGCTCTCCAGATCCACTACCTCAAACCATATTGCCTCTTGGCAGAAATGATCTTTGTCTCCAAAGAGAACATCTATCCTGATCTTGCCAATTGGTGCACAAGACAGGCTGGGTATGATGCCATGGAACATAGTCCGACTCGGCATGAGTTGCTTTGTCTTGATATTCAGCTTCTCCATGGTGTCACGGTACAGTATGTCGATGCTGCTTCCGCCATCTATCAGCACGCGGGAGAATCGGGAAACTCGCCTGTCTGTCGCAAGGGTGGCATCCAAAACCAGTGCATAAGAGTCGGGCGAAGGCATCACCTCTGGGTGATCAGCCCGGCTCCAGCTGATGGGCTTCTCTGACCAGTGCATAAACTCAGGGTTGTTGGAGGCGACTACATTGACTTCTTGCTGTTGTCGGCGCCGGCTTGGCCGGTCTTCAGGCTGGCTTGTAAAGACGACGTAGGCGGCATGCTCATCGGGGAACTTGTGTTGAACAGCTCCGACTACCGGCCGAGTGGCCGGCTGCTGAGGAGCCGGAGGCGGCTGACCCACAGGTGGAGGCGGCACCAACCCTTCTCCCTTGGAGATCCGCGTGAGCCAATGGCATTTTCGAGTAGTGTGGTTGGAGGTCTTCGCGCTGCTGTGGAACTTGCAGGGGGTATCAAGGGCTTGCTCATAGGAGAAAGCTGACTGCCAAGCCGGCCTGCCGTGTCGGATTTCGGGTTCAGGCAGACCCTCAAGGTTCAAACTCTGGGGTGCACGCGGAGATCACACCTACTGCCTACCCTTGTCTCGTTGCCTCGCAAGGATCTAAAACTACACGAAGAGCAACACAAGGGACACGACATTTATACTGGTTCAGGCCACCATTGTGGTGTAATACCCTACTCCAGTTTGTGGTGTGTGGATTGCCTCAGGGGCTGATGATGAACAGTACAAGGAAGAACAGCCTCGCGAGGGTCTATTCTTGGCTGGGGCAATGAACTGCTAGGGGGAGTTCAGTCGCCTCTCTCTCTCTATGTCTCAGATGCGGATCTCCCTACCCTGTGGGTGGCTAGTCCTATTTATAGGGGGAGGCCTTGGGCCTCTCCCCAAATATTGAGCGGGAAGGGTGCCAACAATTGGCCATTCTGAAGGGGAACATCTAGTACACTTATCCTGACTAAATTTGGTCCTCGCCTGCCAAAGACCTTGATGATGACGCTGGCTTGGGCTCCACGATGACCTCCACTCTGCCGTCCTGCTGGTCTTGGTCTTGTTGCACCGAAATGGTTGCCTTTGCTTGATACTCTCGCCTGTGCTTGCCCCCTTTGCACCAAAGAGGAAACAAGGACTCTGCACAGGCCGGCGCCCACGTGGCGCCCGCCTGGCCTTGGTCATCATGGCTTGCATCATGCGCACCTCGCGAGGTACCCCGCCTTGATCTCTCCGCCTCCTCGCGAGCCAGCCTGACAAGGCCGGGCCCGAGGAAGGCTCCTGTCGCCCACCCCTCGAGGCTTGGCCCCTCGCGAGGGTCTTGAGCGTGCGTTGATGAAGATGGGTCATTCTGGGCCACTTCTTGAGCCACGCCGCAGGTCGTAGGCAGGCAAGTCTGGGTACCCCCGTTCCCAGAACGCCGACAGTAGCCCCCGGGCCCAAGGCGCGCTTGGACTTGGCTTAGCCGAGAAGCGAAGGGGCAAGTGTGAAGCGCCGCGGGCCCCAATAGCCTGCGGCCTTGGGTGCCGCGTGGCGGTTGATTGGACATGGGCGTCCCTGTTCCCCCACGCCTCCTTATTTTGCGCCCAGCTAGGCGGACCCGTGGCTGCACACAGTCTCCCCTCTTCTCGCTGCTCGCGTGCCTCCTGCTCTTCCTTCTCTCGAGCTCCAGCCTCCGCTTCCAATCCAATCTCACATCCTCCCCCTTCTTGTCGCGATGGCTCCGACGAAGAAGGGGAAAGGGCCAAAGTCTGTGCCCTAGCCCCGGCCGTCGCTGTCGACGGCCCCTGCTGTTGACCGGTCGATCATATTCAACTTGGAAGGCTTGGAAAAGGTCAGCTCTGCTCTTGCCACCATCTTCAACAAGTGCGGGAGGACGACGGTCTGGCCCACATCTCACTTCTCTATTGACATAATAGCCACCGAGGTCTGGTACTTCGCCGACGCCCTGTGGGCGGGACTGGTTCCCCCCTTTTCTGATTTCTTCAACGCCGTACTTTCCCATTACTAGATGTACATGATGCATTTGGGTCCCAAATCCATTACTCTTCTTGCCATTTTCGCTTTTGTTTGCGAGGCGATGATGGGCATCCCTCCTTCGGTTGCCTTGTTGCGCCACTTCTTCTCTTTGTGCCTCAGCGACCCCACCCAATGCTCGGGGTGCGTGAGTTTCCTTGCCGCACCAGAAACAGCGGCTTCGGAATTGATTTCAGCCTTCCTCCGCCTGCGACTGGGTCCCGAGAGCGGTGGCTGTACGTGGATGTCGGAGTACCCGGCCCCCTGCTCTCAGAGCCCACCTTGCCCGCTATCCCTAATTCTGGCTGGGGCCAGGAGACGCTCACGAGCTCCTGGCTCGTCTTCGTCTGGCATCGCTTTGCAAACCTGAGGTCGCTCGGTGTGACGGCGCCCAAGGTGGTGAAGGAGTTCCTCCTGTGCCGCATTGCCCCTCTCCACCGTCATTCCCGCCGGATGTGGGCCTTCGGGGGGCGCGAAGACCGCATGAGGCTCCAAGAGGAAGATCTGACGCCAGAAGTGCTGAGGAAGGTTCTCATGATCCTGACTGGGGACCCTTCCCCTGGCAGCATCCGGCATGGGGGCGCTCTGCTGTACCTTTGCTCAAACAGGGTTGATTATGTGAAGCAGGTGCCCAGCTTTGATGAATAGGGGCTCTCACGAGAACCAAGTTGTGGTGGTTGCCCTTCCGGTTGCCCACGACGGTCCTTCCTCGAGTGGTGGAGCTGGGAGGCAAAGGGCGTCGGGGGCTGAGGGGGCCACCGTCGGGACGATGACGCCACGCAGTACCCCTGAGGCGGCAGCTCCTGAGACCCGCCCTGCGGCGGCTGAAGGTATCAAGCCACGGCACGCGGCTCCAGTGGCAGAGGCTCCTGAGGCCCTGGCCACCCTTCATGGTGCGGCGTCCGGCGGCGTGTGTCGGGGCGATGCCCTGGACACCGGTCACATTGGCGCTTCTTCCTCGTTGCAGGCTGACCCTAGCGCCGAGCTCCTGGGCCGCTTTTGCGTGGACTTCGATGCTCTCCGAAAGAGAAGGGAGGCCTTGGGTGATGATTACCCTCGCCGCCTATTGAAGCGCAGGAAGTACTTCGCCACTGATGAGTAAGCCTTTCCCTTTCTCAGTTCCTTACTTTCCTGCTACTTCAGCTGATCATTGCCCTGCAGGGCCCTTCCTGCCGAGTTCACGGAGATGGATGAGGAGCCATACCTCCAGGCCTTGCCCTCTCCACCTTCCCCAAGCGCCCCGAGCTCCAGCACTGCCCTTGTGGCGAGGTCGGTTGGAGAGGTGGGCCATCCCGTGATGCATCCTGATTCTGCGCACTTCGCGACCATCCTTCGCGAGCCCTCCTGGGGCATAGCCAGCCTGCCCTGGGCTCTTCGATTGGTTGTGGACGGCGACTGGCTGAGGTCGGCCTTGCGTTCTTCCTTGGAGGACGAACTGGCTCTGGGCCAGGCTTCTGCTGAGGCACGCTCGGCCATTGCGAGGGCGCCAGCCCCCAGCCCCCTGCCCAAACGGGGAGTGCTGGTCCGGGGCCCTCCTCGCGCGCCCGAGGCGAAAGGTGATGCAGAAGACATGCTCGAGCGCGCTCGGGAGAGCCGCGCCCTCCACCAAGGGTTCCTCCGGAGGGCGGCGGACGCGGTGAGTCAGCTTGGTGTAGAGCTCGCTGATGAGGACGCATGCCTTGAGGCCGAGGGCCTGCACCTAGCTGAGGAGAGGCGCAAGCTGAAGGTGGCCGTTGCCCTTGCGTGCCACCAGCGTGACCTCGACAATGAGAAGGCCGAGGTGTCATTGGCAGCTTCTCGGGAGGCCTGCTCCCGGGCCGTCTTGGAGGCTCAGGAGGCTGACCGGCAGCGTAGGGTCGCAAAAGAGTGGGCGTGGGAGCTCCGGGCCTGGAGTAGCTCTCTGTAGCAACAGGTGTAGTTGCGTGAGGCAGCCCTTGCGTCGATGAAGGGGGGCTCGGTCGATCGGGCGGAGCTTCAGAAACGTGAGGAGGCACTGACGCTGGAGGCCATCGAGCGCACCCTGGACCTCGAGCGATTGAATACGAGGGAGCGCCTGGTGGCACACGTGGAGGATGATGTTGCTGTGAGGGAAGCCCGAGCTTCAGAAGAGGTTGATAGCCGGGTGGCGGCGGCCCGCTCGAACCTCGAGCACGAGTTCGAGGAGAAGCTGGAGTTGATCAAGGTCGAAGCAGAGGGCAGGACCGCCGTCCTCGGCCCCCCTCCTGCAGCCCTCGGTGCCCTCCTCCTGATGGGTAGTGTCGATGTCAAAACCGGCGGATCTCGGGTAGGGGGTCCCGAACTGTGCGTCTAGGCGGATGGTAATAGGAGACAAGGGACACGATGTTTTTACCCAGGTTCGGGCCCTCTCGGTGGAGGTAAAACCCTACTCCTGCTTGATTGATATTGATGATATGGGTATTACAAGAGTTGATCTACCACGAGATCAGAGAGGCTAAACCCTAGAAGCTAGCCTATGGTATGATTGTTTTTTTGTCCTACGGACTAAAACCCTCCGGTTTATATAGACACCGGAGAGGGCTAGGGTTACACAGAGTCAGTTACAATGGGAGGAGATCTTCATATCATATCGCCAAGCTTGCCTTCCATGCCAAGGAAAGTCCCTATCTGGACACGGGACGAAGTCTTCAATCTTGTATCTTCATAGTCCGGGAGTCCGACCAAAGGTCATAGTCCGGGAGTCCGGCCAAAGGTCATAGTCCGTCCATCCGGACACCCCCTAATCCAGGACTCCCTCAGTAGCCCCTGAACCTGGCTTCAATGACGATGAGTCCGACGTGCAAATTGTCTTCGGCATTGCAAGGTGGGTTCCTCCTCCGAATACTTCATAGAAGATGTTTGAACACAAGGATAGTGTCCGGCTCTGCAAAAATAAGTTCCACATACCACCGTAGAGAGAATAATTTCCACACAAATCTAATCTGCTGACGTATTCTGCAGCGTGACATCACACCACAGTCAAGCCTTTATTCGAATCGTTTTACTGTTCCACCTCAGCGCGTTTAGCGAGGCGGTTTCCTTGGCACGTCTTGTCGAAGTAGATATCGTGTCCCCTTATTCCGGGATTCTCATCAATACAGGCGTGGGTAACCCAACCGTGCCTTTTGGTATGACTCTCTAATTGAAAGCGAGTCCCAAACGGTTACGGGGAGGGCTCTTGGCATTCAACTCCTTTATAAGAAGACCAAGCCTCGACTCCCTCTTCTTTCAATCGAATCTGCCTCTCGCCTCAAGTTCCAACACTCAAAGCTTCTAGTTTTAGGCGCTTCGGACTTTCGATGATGTCCGGTTCCGACCTTCAAGGCCGGTGGGTACCTTCCTCTGTTACGGAAGAGCGCGTGAGAAAGCTGAGAGATGCCAGCACTACTAGGAAAAGGGCTATAGATGGAATTGACACTAATGGCGCACCAGACATGTGGTGCGCCATTACTATATACTAATGGCGCACCACGTGTTGGTACGCCATTAGTGTCCAAATACTAATGGCGCACCACATCCACGGTGCGCCATTAGTAAAAATATTTTTTAAAAAATTTTGTTCAAAACTACTAATGGCGCACCGTGGGGGTAGTGCGCCATTACTAGTTGAACTAGTAATGGCGCACCACATCCACGGTGCCACATTAGTAAAAAAAATTAAAAACTTTTTTTTGAATTTTTTTCAAAACTACTAATGGCGCACCGTGGGAGTGGTGCGCCATTACTAGTTCAACTAGTAATGGCGCACCATACCACGGTGCGCCATTAGTAACTTGGCCACCACTTCCACCAAATGCACCCCCCTCCCCCCCCCCCCCCCCCGTGGATCGCCTTTTCAGTTTTTAAAAAAATAAAAGAAAATGATGAAAATGTCAAAAAAATAAAAGAAAATAAGTTTCCCATGTGATATGTGGCCTAGTTGTTGGGAAAATTTGCAAATATGAATTTTGACTTCATTTGCAAAATCTCGCGAGAATTTGTAAAAATGGGCATAACTTTTGCATACTAACTCGGATGAAAAAGTTTTTTATATGAAAAATCACCTACTCGAAAAGTTACATCCAAATTTAATGGGGGGAACCCCGTTAAACATTTTCAAAATCCTCAAAAACCTAACAGAAAAAAAGATACGGGGCTTTTAAGATCTGGAGAGGCAAAAAAATTAAAAAAAATTCAAACTTACTAATGGCGCACCTACCCATGGTGCGCCATTACTATCTTCCCGCCTTCAAAATTCAAAATAAGTCAAAAAAAATAAAAAAAGTTACTAATGGCGCACCTGCCCATGGTGCGCCATTAGTATCTTCCCGCCTTCAAAATTCAGAATAAATCAAAAAAATAAAAAAAACTTACTAATGGCGCACCTGCCCGCGGTGCGCCATTAGTATGCCGTATATATGGCTGGTCGTGGTCCTCTCCTCCTTATCTCTTCATTCCACCTCTCCTACACTCCATCTCCTCCTCTCCTCCACTCCATCTTCCCTTCTCTCCTCCACCATACTTCTCCTCTCCGGTGACCTCCTCCTCCTCTCCGGCGACCTCCTCCTCCCTCCTCCCCTCCCCTCCCCTCCCCTCCCCTCCCCTCCCCTCACGGTTTCTTCTCCCTCCTCTTCGGTGACCTCCTCCTCCCTCCTCTCTGGTGAGCTCCTCCTCCCTCCTCTCCGGTGAGCTCCTCCTCCCTTCTCTCCGGTGAGCTCCTCCTCCCTCCTCTCCGGTGAGCTCCTCCTCCCTTCTCTCCGGTGAGCTCCTCCTCCCTCCTTTCCTCCCACCCCCTCATGGTTTCTCCTTCCTCCTCTCCGATGCTCCGGTGAACTCCTCCTCCTCCTCTCTGGCGAACTCCTCTCCGGCGAACTCCTCTCCGGCGAACTCCTCTCCGGCAAAAGACCACGGCAAAAGAATGTACAAGATCCAAAAACAGGAACAAAATTTGAAATAATGTCGTGCCAAAAAACAAGCAAAAAAACGAGCAAAAAATGGGCAAAAAATCACGATCCAGATCTAGATTCAAAATGGCGCATCACTAATGGCGCATCACTAAACAGTGCGCCATTAGTATGCCGAAGTTACTAATGGCGCATCCCGTTGTCGTGCGCCATTAGTATGCCAAAGCACCCGGGTATACATGGCCCCTGGGAGGCATACTAATGGCGCACCGTGGCCTATACTAATGGCGCACCAGTGGTGCACCATTAGTATACCAGATACTAATGGCGCACCAGTGGTGCGCCATTAGTAAAAATTACTAATGGCGTGCTAGTAATGGCGCACCAGTGATGCGCCATTAATGGCCAAATTAGGTGCGCCATTAGTAGCGGTTTTTCTAGTAGTGCAGGTATCTAACCGGCGAAATCTCGCATAGGCTGCCTGCTCAAGGGCAGGCCATTCCTTCTCCCCAGCCCGGTGAGAGCGTGGTGTTCGCATCTCACTTCCTTCGGGGGCTAGGCTTCCCGATTGATCCCTTCGTGAGGGGGCTGATGTTCTATTACGGGCTGGAATTCCACGACCTAGCTCTGGAGTCCATCCTCCAAATTTCATCATTCATTGTTGTGTGTGAAGCCTTCCTCCATATTGCCCCTCACTTCGGATTGTGGCTCAAAACCTTCAAGGTGGAGCCGAAGATGATCGAGGGGCAGCACGCTGAGTGCGGAGGAGCTATCATAAGCAAGATAGCCGGCGCTCCATGGCCCGAGGGCACTTTCGAAGAAGAGTTCGGATTATGGCAACGGGACTGGTTTTACATCATAGCCCCCAGGGGCACCACATGGGTGGCGACGCCTGCTTTTCGCTCGGGTCCCCCACCATGGCGAGCGTCATGGGTCAATGAAGGGCTTATCTGGGGGCCGTCCAAAGACATGCCCCTTCTGTAGGACCGCATTCGAGATCTCCTAGAAAGAGATATTAACTTGACCATGGTGGCGCAAGTTATGCTGATTCGCCGCATGCTGCCCTGCAAACGTCGCCCTCTTCGCCTGTGGGAATTTAATCCGGAGGGACCGCGAGTACTTCAACACTTTATGGGCGCAACGCCCGTGGAGATGTACAAATTGTTCTTCGGACCACAAGCAAGGTGTCCGGACTTGTCCGAGGACGAAGGCCTGAGCTGCAATCGCCAGGATGCTAAGGTAAGCAGCCCTGTATTTGGACACACCATCCGTATTTTCATCATGAAGTTGCCTTTTAGCAGAGCTATCCTTTGAACAGGAGTGGACAGCGAAGCCAAAGCTTATCAGGTGTCCAGCCCCCCTGCCTGAGACCGTGCCGGATCCTGTGTTAACCAGGATGCTGGAGATTACGCTTTCGGCGGAGGGCAAAGAGGGGAACCAAGGAGCTACCGCCTCTGCGAAGGAGACTATCAGGAGGGGAGGTATCGAGAATCTTCCCAACCTAGGAAAGAAAAGGAGTGCCTTTGAAGACCCAGAGGGGATGACCTCGAAACGAGGGAAGAAATCTTCGTTAGAGGATCCGGCGCCGGAGACTGCCCCGGCCGCATTGCGCCCTCAAGGGGATCAGTTTTCCTCCGAGCCATAAGTAAAGAGAGGGATTCAAAAATTAGTGGTATCCCTGTTTTATTTCTGAGGAAGGTAACCAAAATATTACCTTGCAGTTCGGACCTCAACCCTTCTCACCAGAGCTCGTCTTCGAGGGATCTTCATCCGGAAATGATGGAGAGCGAAACGCCTCCCCTAGCCGCACCCATTTACGAGGCAGGCGACCTCGAGGTGTCGTCCCGGCGGGTTTCTCCAAGTCCGGATCCTGAAAAAGGTCGTCGGGCTAGTCCGGTGCCCTCTGGTGCGCGGTCGGAGAGGCTGAAGGATCTGCTTGGGCGAGCGTCCGTCTCAGAAGAACACAGTATGTTGATGAACACGGTGATAGGAAGGATTTCATCCGCAGAGAGCGGGTTGTACGAGGCCGCCAGGAGTTTACTGACAGGCTTTGAGGTACGTGAAAAAGGTGTACCTTTTGGTAGAGCCGCATAAAATGCGCCCTGTATAAATAGTAGCCCCTGAGACTCTGTGTGTCGTCCAGAATGATGGCGCACAGAGGATCAAAACCCCAGGTATAAAATGTCACCTTTTTATGAAGGTGGCGAGGCGTTCGGTGGCTAGCCGGACTGATGAATCTGCCGAACTAAAGCGGCAACTTGACGTGGAGGATGCCGACATCGCGCTTGTAAATAAGCGGCTAGACGAGGCACAAGGTATGCTCCACAGATATCTGGTAAGAGGAGTTTGATGCTTGGGCCTTACAATATATGTGCTTATTGCAGATAGTGCTGCTGCCGTGCAGAACCTGCGGGCGGAACATGCCCGAGCCAAGGAGCAAGCAAGGAAAAGTGATGCGGCTGCCGTTAAGGCGGCTGAAGAGCTAAAAGCCGAACAGGCTGCTCACTGCCAGAGTAAGAAGGCAATAGCCGATATGGCTATAAAATTGAAGGATGCTGCCGACCGTTGTAACTTTCTCGAACAAGAAGGAAGGGCGGCTCAGGAGGACCTTGAGAAGATCACTACCGAGGCCAAGGATACTCGCTCTGCAATGAGAGCTATGAAGGAGGAGCTGCGTCAGGCCGGAGATATCACGGTTGGAAAGCCCTATCTGCTGCGGATGAAGTTCGTGGATCCGAGGTATGCTCCATTAGACCGGCAGTGGAGTGCGGAAAACGCTTATTTGGATGTGGCAGCGAGTGCAGCAGACGCAACCGAACACTTCTGAGGTCAAGGTGACCATAAATTGGAGGAACTTTTTTGGTCGCAGTTCCACAATCCGGAGCGCCCACTTTTGGTATCCGACCGTTTGGCCGCCTTTGCGGAGCTGAACAGGTTATCCGGACTCGCCATGAAGTATGTTGTGAGTCGTTTGTGGCCGGGGGAGCCAGAGCCGAAGAGTTATTTTGGATTGGTGCAGCAGTTCCTTGGTTCTGTGCCGCATGTTAATGTGATGAAGAGGTCGGCATGCATAGAGGGTGCACAAATGGCTCTTGCCCGTGTTAAGACATACTGGGCGGATATGAAGGCCAGTATTGTTGCATCCCGGGATTCGGATGAAAGCTGAGTACCTGCCAAGCACTTCTTTGAGGAAGTTCTTCCGGGCGCTCGTTTGATAGAAGCGCAGTGCTCGAAGGATGTAGTGTTCGAATAGCATGTGCTATTGTAAAAGGAATATTTTGATAGAATATAAAAGCTTTTTATACTTGTGCTTGCAAGAATTAGAATGCCTCTTGTGCGGCCGTTTTTAATGTATATGTGTATATAACCTGAAAGATGGCAGTCGTTGGCTTCAGCCCCCACGCATATAATGCGGGGGTGTTCGCAAAAAGGTGCTTTTTCACACTTAATCCAATGTCTTGGTCCTACAAAGGAGGTGATAGCGTGGCGAACTAGGCAACCGGACTATAATGCTTTATCACTTTCACTCAGCCATAGGAGTTTGATAGTGGGGCTACTTAATAGCCCCTAGGGGCACCGCGCTCGCCCGAATTCGGGGCGCGTGTGTGCCTGACCAGGAAGCGGCCCTTCGTTAATGCGGAGGAATCCTAAAGATTCCAGGGGTCATCGAGTGGTTGACCAGTCTCTCGCTATATCATGACAGTCAGTTTTTGGCTTTCTCTACTGAGGTGCTCGCCTGGCTGAACCGGGGCACAATCGCAGTAGTTCTCCTGGTGCCGCCTTAGCCGATAGAGCGAAACGTAAGGCAGCAAAACACAGGAGCCGGGAAAACCCAACATTTTACCAAAGACATGATTCGGAGCTGATGCATATAAGGCCAAACTCACGACGCCGAACACTCCCTAAGGTATTTGGTCTTTATGAAGACGGGCCGAAACAAAGCCCTTGGTAAAAAAGCCCCTGGTGTCCAGGTACGCGCAAAATTCTGGCGTGGCCACATGCCAAGACGCCAGCCTCCTCCTCGGTTATAGCGAAAACGGGGGGATGTTGTCAACAAGAGACAGTAAAAAAGGTTTACGCACGGTCTTAATCTGAAAAGAATCCTTGAAACGGGTCCCTACTGCACGTCTGCGCTTGTGCCTCCGTTGTGCCGTATCCTAGACGGGCGTAGCACGGTGTTCGTCTGCGAGAAAGAGGAACTTTAGTAAAGAAAAATTAACGTGCGAGAAATCTATATCAAAATAAACAAAAAATATAGTTGGAGCAAGAAGTGAGCCGTATTGTCTCCTGGCGTGAATACGCGGAGTCCCTTGTACAGGGTTATGCGGCTATTAAGCTCATGCATGCTGACGCCGGACTCGTCGAGCCATGTGCGGGATAGTAGGGCTGAATTAGTGTGCGGCAGTTCAGGTGGCCGCACCACTACCCGTACTTTGGGGGACAATTGATATTCCCCTGTAATGACATGATGCCTCGTGGACCGGGCATTTTAAGTGTAAGGGATGCATAATGCGGTATTGCGTTAAAGCGGGCGAAAGCTTCGCGTCCCAGTAGCGCTTGATACCGACTTACGAATGGGGCGATGTGGAAGGTTAGCTTTTCGCTTTGGAAGTTCTCGGGTGAGCCAAACTTAACTTCTAACGAAAGGGAACCCATACTCTGGGTATCTGGGCCCGGCGTGACTCCTTGAAAGGAAGTGTCGCCGTGGCGGATTATAGCTGGGTTTACCCTGAGCTTGCGGATTGTGTCCTGATATAACAGGTTTAAGTCACTGCCGCCATCCATAAGGACTCTTGTAAATTGTAGTCCGTCAATAACCGGATTCAAGACCAAGGCAGTCCAGCCTGCGTTCCGGGTCCCTCTGGAGTAGTCCTGATAATCAAAGGTGATTGGTTGTAACAACCAGTGGCGGTGCCCCTCTGGGGCGGGCCGCATGGCGCGTGTCTTTGCGGGCGCCGTTCTGTTTTTCCCTTTTGTCATCTGAAGTGAATTTACTATTTTGACTTCATGTGGGAACTTCTTTTGTTCTCCGGTGTTCTGCTTGTGGGGTGCGTCGTCATCCTCGCTTGGTGTGCCGAGCCCCTTGTGTTCGACGTTGAGTTTGCCGGACTGTTTGAAGACCCAACAATCTCTGTGGGTATGGTTTGCAGGTCTCCCGGGGGTACTGTGGATTTGACATACTTTGTCCAGGATTTTGTTGAGGTTAGACAGCTCGTCCCTGTCATCTTTGGGTGGCGGTTTTTTCTGATTTTGCCGAGAGCTTTTGAATCCGGCGTTGACTGTCGTGCTCATCGGGCTATTATCCTTTATCCGGCGCTGTTCTTTGTTACGACGCGGTTTCTCGTTTCCATCTCTGAGTTCAGATGTACTCAGGTCGCTGCTGCTGCTTCTTGCCAACCAGCTATCCTCTCCTGTGCAAAAGCGGGTCATGAGGCTTGTTAATGCAGCCATTGTTCTTGGATTTTCTTGGCCGAGGTGTCTGGCGAGCCATTCGTCTCAGACGCTATGTTTGAAAGCTGCTAGAGCCTCGGCGTCCTGACAGTCAACTATCTGATTCTTTTTAGTAAGGAATCTATTCCAGAGTTTCCGGGCCGACTCTTCAGGCTGCTGAGTTATATGACTCAGATCATCCACATCCGGAGGTCGGACATAGGTCCCTTGAAAATTTGCCTGGAAAGCGTCCTCGAGCGCTTCCCAACTTCCTATGGTGTTTTCGGGAAGGCTTTTAAGCCAATGCCGGGTTGGCCCTTTGAGTTTAAGGGATAAGTATTTTATGGCGTGAAGGTCATCTCCTCTGGCCATGTGTATGTGGAGGATATAATCCTCGATCAAGACTCCCGGGTCTGTTTTTCCGTCGTATGCTTCTATGTTCACGGGCTTGAATCCCGCTGGAAATTCATGATCCATCACCTCATCGGTAAAACATAGGGGATGTGGGGCGCCCCTGTATGTACGTGTGCCGTGATGTTCGGATATTTTTTGTATTGCATTGCTCGCTAGAGCTTGCTTTCTTGGCCCATATATGGATCTAGTTGGGCCAGTTTTTTATGCGAATCCTTAGGCGGATTGCGCGTTGAATTGAGTGCGGTGCCCTTTGTCGCTTGAGACCGATCGTAGGGTCATCTATCCAACCTGGTGGCTTCCTTATTTTTTGACTGTGGGGGCTTTATGGCCTCTTCATCAAATTCCGGTAGTAGTTTCCGCTTTAGATAGCTTTTTGTGTGACGACTATTGCCGTACTTGTGTGCAGTATTGAGTACTTTGCCCCATCTGATTCTGAGTGCATCTTCCGCTGTTTTGAGCCTCCGCTTCTGCTTTTTCAGGCTACATGCAGTGGCAACGAGCCTTTGGTGGAGGTTCTGATGTTCCAGCGATTCGTCCGGTGTGAGGTCGTCCGGACTATTGTCCTTCCCGGAGGTTGGTTGTTCGGATTGTCCGCCCTGTTTGGACGGTTGCTCGATGGCACGTTCATCTTCCGTTGATTCGTCCTGCTCTATGGCTGGGTCTTTGTCGAGGTGGGGCTTGGCGTCGCGCTTACGTCGCTGCTTTGATTGTTTATCGAGGGAGCAATCCCTGGTTGCGCCATTTTGATCCTCGTTATCGTTTCTCTTAGGTGTGTCCACCATGTACACATCGTATGATGAGGTGGCTTTCCAGTGCCCTATAGGTGCTGGTTCTTGGTCGTCTCCTCCATCGGCGTCCATACCGTCGATGTCTTCAGAGTCGTAGTCGAGCATATCGGTTAGATCGTCGACAGTGGCTACAAAGTGGGTGCTGGGTGGGTTTCGAATTTCTTTGTTGTCCGTATCCCAACCCTGCTGACCATAGTCCGGCCAGGGCTCTCCTGACAAAGAGAGAGACTTTAGTGAATCCAGGATATCGCCAAAGGGCGAGTGCTGAAAGATGTCCGCGGCGGTGAACTCCATGATCGGAGCCCAATCGGGTTCGATCGGAAGGGGTGCGGAGTATTTGGAGTCCGAAACGGAGTCCGGCACCTCGGAGTCACGGGCCTTGCAAAGGACTAGGCTGGTATTCGGCTCTATCGCCATAGAGATTGCGGCTCCCGGGGCGGCGTCCAACCGTCCGTCCCCGACTAGCGCAGTTGGCTCCGAGCTAATGATCGGAGCGGACACCTGAGCGGCACTCTAGGCACTGTCCGGCTGCAGAGCTAGATCATGCCCATCGAGACAGTGCGGCACGCTCGGCCGTGGCTCGAATCCGTCGAAGATCAAGTCCCCGCGGATGTCAGCCGTGTAGTTTAAGCTTCCAAACCTGACCTGATGGCCAGGGGCGTAGCTTCCGATCTGCTCCAGACGGCCAAGCGAGTTGGCCCGCAGTGAGAAGCCGCCGAATACAAAGATCTGTCTGGGGAGAAGAGTCTCACCCTGGACCGCGTCGTGGTTGACGATCGAAGACGCCATCGGGCCTAAAGGTGACGACACAGAGGAACTCTCAATGAAAGCACCAATGTCGGTGTCAAAACTGGCAGATCTCGGGTAGGGGGTCCCAAACTGTGCGTCTAGGCGGATGGTAACAGGAGACAAGGGACACGATGTTTTTACCCAGGTTCAGGCCCTCTCGGTGGAGGTAAAACCCTAATCCTGCTTGATTGATATTGATGATATGGGTATTACAAGAGTTGATCTACCATGAGATCAGAGAGGCTAAACCCTAGAAGCTAGCCTATGGTATGATTGTTTTTTTGTCCTACGGACTAAAACCCTCCAGTTTATATAGACACCGGAGAGGGCTAGGGTTACACAGAGTCGGTTACAATGGGAGGAGATCTTCATATCGTATCGCCAAGGTTGCCTTCCACGCCAAGGAAAGTCCCTATCCGGACACGGGACGAAGTCTTCAATCTTGTATCTTCATAGTCCGGGAGTACGGCCAAAGGTCATAGTCCGGCCATCCGGACACCCCCTAATCCAGGACTCCCTCAGGTAGGAAGCTGCTGCCTTGGGGCGGCCATCCGACGCGACGACCTGTACCTCCTGCGATCCATGGTTAGCGTATGCCTGTTCCTGAGGGATTAGCGGTACCTGATAGTCGCTGCCTCCAGTGCGGTCGGCGAGGCCTTCCCTGGGCTCCTGAAAGAGTTCGGCTTCGTGTGTCTCTTCCCCCCAGCCTAGGCAAAGGAACAAGCCATGGTCTTCCTCATGCACGTGTCCTTGATCCACCATGTGGGGCACATACGCTTCCGGGGCCGCCGCCCCGAACGCCTCGCTGTAGTGCCCCGTCAGCCATGCAGCCTCGCTCGAGGTGCCCACCTGGGAGTGGTAGCATGGCGGCCCACCGGGTCTGTGGATTGTAGTGGATCCCTCTTTGTTGGTCGGAGGCGGAGGCGGCAGTATTGGCAGCCAGGCGCCGACGACCGGGTTGGCATTGGAGTGGCCCTGGAATCCGCTCGGAACTGTGCAGACGCGCGTGGGGCCTCCACGCGGTCCACCTTGGGCCTGAAGCGATGGCTGGGCGCCCAAGGGGTGAGCCCCCAAGGTGGCGGAGCCCAGGAGCTCCGCCACCCGCTCCAGAAGCACGTCGCAGCCGCCCTCCAGCAGCCTGCATCGCAGCAGCTCTCGGGCCACAGTGAGTGCGGCCCTTGAGTTTGCCTACTCCCGCCGGGTGTGCGACGCCGTGGCCGCGGCGTGGCTTGAGGCCCTTGCTGCCGATCGCACCTGCCGCGGCGTGAGAGCTGGCGCCGTCTGGCCGCGTCGCCCGCGGCCCGCAGCGCCCTGCGGACCACGGGCTGCCTGGGGCACAGGGTTGAGGTCGCCCTGGGCAAGCGGCTCTGCGCGGGCAGGCCAGGCCGCATAGGGATCGGGATTGCCCGTTGGGTCGCCGGACATGATGATGATGATGCGACGGGCGGCGAAACACGAGGCTACGGAAGGCGGATTCCGATGCACCCCTACCTGGCGCGCCAAATGTCGTATTTTGGGTTCTGGCAGACCCTCAAGGTTCAAACTCTGGGGTGCGCGCGGAGATCACACCTACTGCCTAACCATGTCTTGTCGCCTCGCAAGGATCTAAAACTACACGAAGAGCAACACAAGGGACACGAGATTTATATTGGTTCAGGCCACCATTTTGGTGTAATACCCTACTCCGGTTTGTGGTGTGTGGATTGCCTCAGGGGCTGATGATGAACAGTACAAGGAAGAACAGCCTCGCGAGGGTCTGTTCTTGGCTGGGGCGATGAACTGCTAGGGGGAGTTCAGTCGCCTCCCTCTCTCTGTGTCTCAGATGCGGATCTCCCTACCCTGTGGGTGGCTAGTCCTATTTATTGGCGGAGGCCCTGGGCCTCTCCCCAAATATTGAGCGGGAAGGGCGCCAACAATTGGCTATTTTGAAGGGGAACATCTAGTACACTTATCCTGACTAAAGTTGGTCCTCGCCTGCCAAAGACCCTGACGATGATGCTCGCTTGGGCTCCACGATGACCTCCGCTCTACCGTCCTGCTGGTCTTGGTCTTGTTGCACCAAAATGGTTGCCTTTGCTTGATACTCTCGCCTGCTCTTGCCCCCTTTGTACCAAAGAGGAAACAAGGACTCTATGCAGGCCGGCGCCCGCCTGGCGCCCGCCTGGCCTTGGTCGCCATGGCTTGCGTCATGTGCACCTCGTGAGGTACCCCGCCTTGATCTCTCCGCCTCCTTGCGAGCCAGCCTGACGAGGCCGTGCCTGAGGAAGCCTCATGTCGTCCCCCTCGTGAGGCTTGGCCCCTCGCGATGGTCTTGAGCGTGCGTTGATGAAGATGGGCCGTACTGGGCCACTCCTTGAGCCACACAGCAGGCCGCAGGCAGGCAAGTCTGGTACCCCCATTCCCAGAACACTGACATGCCGCCCTTCTGCTTCTTGGGCGCGGGCCGCCCTTCGGGTTGTTCGTCTTCGACTGTGGCCACTTGCCGGCTGGTGGAAGTCGGCATAGGAGCCTTGCACTTGTTGTCGTTCTGGTACGGGCGTCGGTTGGAGTCTCCAGCCGGCGTCTTGGGAGCCGGCGCGAGCACCTTCCCGGACGCGTCTGCTCGGAGCTCGGTCTTCATGGAGGAGTCGGCCATGGCGTACTTGTCTGCGATGACTAGTAGCTCGTCGAGGGTAGTCGACTCGTCGCAGAGGAGTCGGTGCTTGAGGAGGGTGCCTTCTCGGCACCCGGCCGTGAAGTACTCTATGGCTTGAACCTCGCGCACCCCTTCACAGGAGTTTCAGAGCTCGGCCCAACGCATGAGATAATCACGGGTTGACTCGTTGGGCCCTTGAACGCACAAGGAGAGATGTCGGGGCTTGGGAGCCCATTTGTAGGTGTTGTAGAAGTTGCGGATGAAGGCTTCGGTGAAGTCTAGCCAGCTGTTGATGCTGTAAGGCTTGAGGCTTTTGAGCCAGGTGCGCGTCGTGCCTTGGAGCATCAGGGGAACATATTTCACGGCAACACGCCTGTTGCCGTTTGCTATGCGGACTGCAGTGGAGTAGTCGATCAGCCAATCTTCCGGCTTCACCGAGCCGTTGTACTTGGGTGTGTCTCTTGGGAGAGAGAACCCTTTGGGGAAGGGCTCGTCGTGGATGCTGTTGGGGAACGTTGCAGAAAACAAAAATTTTCCTACTCGTTTCACCAAGATCATCTAGGAGTTCATCTAGCAACGAGTGATTAGATGCATCTACATACCTTTGTAGATCGCGAGCGGAAGCGTTCAAAAGAACGGTGATGATGTAGTCGTACTCGACGTGATCCAAATCACCGATGACCAGCGCCGAACGGACGGCACCTCCGCGTTCAACACACGTACGGAACAGCCACGTCTCCTCCTTCTTGATCCAGCAAGGGAGGGAGGAGAGGTTGAGGGAGATGGCACCAGCAGCAGCACGACGGCGTGGTGTTGATGGAGCTGCAGTACTCCGGCAGAGCTTCGCTAAGCACTATGGAGGTTGAGGAGGTGTTGGGGAGGGAGAAGGAGGCAACCAAAGGCCGAGGCGTTCAGGTATGAAGTCCCTCCTCTCCCCCACTATATATAGGGGTGCCAAGGGGGGGTGGTGCGCAGCCTAGGAGATCCAATCTCCTATGGCCGGCGGCCAAGGGGAGGTTTCCCTCCCCCCAAGGCACCTAGGAGGTGCCTTACCCTCCTAGGACTCTTGCCCCCTTAAACCCTAGGCGCATGGGCCTATGTGGGGCTGGTGCCCTTGGCCCATTAGGCCAAGGCGCACCCCCTACAGCCCATGTGGCCCCCCGGGACAGGTGGACCCACTCGGTGGACCCCCGGGACCCTTCCGGTGGTCCCGGTACAATACCGATAACCCCGAAACTTGTCCCGATGCCCGAAACAGGACTTCCCATATATAAATCTTTACCTCCGGACCATTCCGGAACTCCTCGTGACGTCCGGGATCTCATCCGGGACTCCGAACAACATTCGGGTTACTGCATATACATATCCCTACAACCCTAGCGTAACTGAACCTTAAGTGTGTAGACCCTACGGGTTCGGGAGACAAGCAGACATGACCGAGACGACTCTCCGGTCAATAACCAACAGCGGGATCTGGATACCCATGTTGGCTCCCACATGCTCCACGATGATCTCATCGGATGAACCACGATGTCGAGGATTCAATCAACCCCGTACGCTATTCCCTTTGTCTATCGATATGTTACTTGCCTGAGATTCGATCGTCGGTATCCCAATACCTCGTTCAATCTCGTTACCGGCAAGTCACTTTACTCGTACCGTAATGCATGATCCCGTGACCAGACACTTGGTCACTCTGAGCTCATTATGATGATGCATTACCGAGTGGGCCCAGTGATACCTCTCCGTCATACGGAGTGACAAATCCCAGTCTTGATCCATGTCACCCAACAGACACTTTCGGAGATACCCGTAGTCTACCTTTATAGTCACCCAGTTACGTTGTGACGTTTGGCATACCCAAAGCACTCCTACGGTATCCGGGAGTTACACGATCTCATGGTCTAAGGAAAAGATACTTTGACATTGCAAAACTCTAGCAAACGAACTATACGATCTTGTGCTATGTTTAGGATTGGGTCTTGTCCATCACATCATTCTCCCAATGATGTGATCTCGTTATCAATGACATCCAGTGTCCATAGTCAGGAAACCATGACTATCTGTTGATCAACGAGCTAGTCAACTAGAGGCTCACTAGGGACATGTTGGTGTCTGTTATTCACACATGTATTACGATTTCCGGATAACACAATTATAGCATGAATAAAGACAATTATCATGAACAAGGAAATATAATAATAATGCTTTTATTATTGCCTCTAGGGCATATTTCCAATAGTCTCCCACTTGCACTAGAGTCAATAATCTAGTTACATTGTGATGAATCGAACACCCATGGAATTCTGGTGTTGATCATGTTTTGCTCTAGGGAGAGGTTTAGTCAACGGATCTGCTACATTCAGGTCCGTATGTACTTTACAAATCTCTATGTCTCCATCTTGAACATTTTCACGAATGGAGTTGAAGCGACGCTTGATGTGCCTTGTCTTCTTGTGAAACCTGGGCTCCTTGGCAAGTGCAATAGCTCCAGTGTTGTCACAGAAGAGCTTGATCGGCCCCGACGCATTGGGTATGACTCCTAGGTCGGTGATGAACTCCTTCACCCATATTGCTTCATGTGCTGCCTCCGAGGCTGCCATGTATTCCGCTTCACATGTAGATCCCGCCACGACGCTTTGCTTGCAACTGCACCAGCTCACTGCCCCACCATTCAAAATATACACGTATCCGGTTTGTGACTTAGAGTCATCCAGATCTGTGTCGAAGCTAGCGTCGACGTAACCCTTTACGACGAGCTCTTCGTCACCTCCATAAACGAGAAACATTTCCTTAGTCCTTTTCAGGTACTTCAGGATATTCTTGACCGCTGTCCAGTGTTCCTTGCCGGGATTACTTTGGTACCTTCCTACCAAACTTATGGCAAGGTTTACATCAGGTCTGGTACACAGCATGGCATACATAATAGAACCTATGGCTGAGGCATAGGGGATGACGCTCATCTCTTCTATATCTTCTGCCGTGGTCGGACATTGAGCTGAGCTCAATTTCATACCTTGCAACACAGGCAAGAACCCCTTCTTGGATTGATCCATATTGAACTTCTTCAATATCTTATCAAGGTATGTGCTTTGTGAAAGACCTATGAGGCGTCTTGATCCATCTCTATAGATTTTGATGCCTGATATATAAGCAGCTTCTCCAAGGTCCTTCATTGAAAAACTTTTATTCAAGTAGGCCTTGATGCTGTCCAAGAGTTCTATATCATTTCCCATCAAAAGCATGTCATCTACATATAATATGAGAAATGCTACAGAGCTCCCACTCACTTTCTTGTAAACACAGGCTTCTCCATAAGTCTGTGTAAACCCAAACGCTTTGATCATCTCATCAAAGCGAATGTTCCAACTCCGAGATGCTTGCACCAGCCCATAAATCGAGCGTTGGAGCTTGCACACTTTGTCAGCATTCTTAGGATCGACAAAACCTTCCGGCTGCATCATATACAATTCTTCCTTAAGGAAACCATTAAGGAATGTCGTTTTGACGTCCATTTGCCATATTTCGTAATCATAGAATGCGGCAATTGCTAACATGATTCGGACGGACTTCAGCTTCGCTACCGGTGAGAAAGTCTCATCGTAGTCAACCCCTTGAACTTGTCGATAACCCTTAGCGACAAGCCGAGCTTTATAGATGGTCACATTACCATCCGCGTCTGTCTTCCTCTTAAAGATCCATTTATTTTCTATGGCTCGCCGCTCAACGGGCAAGTCAGTCAAAGTCCATACTTTGTTTTCATACATGGATCCTATCTCGGATTTCATGGCTTCCAGCCATTTGTCGGAATCCGGTCCCGCCATCGCTTCTTCATAGTTCGAAGGTTCACCGTTGTCTAACAACATGATTTCCAAGACAGGGTTGCCGTACCACTCTGGTGCGGAACGTGTCCTTGTGGACCTTCGGATTTCAGTAGGGGCTTGATCAGAAGTATCTTGATCATTTTCATTAACTTCCTCTCTAGTCGGTGCAGGCACCTCAGGAACATTTTCTTGAGTTGCGCCATTTTCCGGTTCAAGAGGCAATACTTCATCAAGCTCTACTTTCCTCCCACTTACTTCTTTCGAGAGAAACTCTTTCTCCAGAAAGGACCCATTCTTGGCAACAAAGATCTTGCCTTC
Organism: Triticum aestivum; assembly: GCF_018294505.1. Classification (NCBI taxonomy): domain Eukaryota; kingdom Viridiplantae; phylum Streptophyta; class Magnoliopsida; order Poales; family Poaceae; genus Triticum; species Triticum aestivum. The sequence continues at coordinate 397,153,350 of NC_057804.1, read as the reverse complement.
GGATCTGAGGTAGAAGGTGTACCCAATAGTTTCTTTTGGGTACCCTATGAAGACGCATTTTTCCGATTTGGGTTCGAGCTTTTCAGGTTGAAGTTTCTTGACATAAGCATCGCATCCCCAAACTTTTAGAAACGACAGCTTAGGTTTCTTCCCAAACCATAATTCATACGGTGTCGTCTCAACGGATTTCGACGGAGCCCTATTTAAAGTGAATGCGGCAGTCTCTAAAGCATAGCCCCAAAAAGAAAGCGGTAAATCGGTAAGAGACATCATAGATCGCACCATATCTAACAGAGTGCGATTACGACGTTCGGACACACCATTACGCTGAGGTGTTCCAGGCGGCGTGAGTTGTGAAACTATTCCACATTTTCTTAAGTGTGCCCCAAACTCGTGACTCAAGTATTCTCCTCCATGATCTGATCGTAGAAACTTGATTTTCCTGTCACGTTGATTTTCAACCTCACTCTGAAATTCCTTGAACTTTTCAAAGGTTTCAGACTTGTGTTTCATTAAGTAGATATACCCATACCTACTTAAATCATCAGTGAGGGTGAGAACATAACGATAGCCACCGCGAGCCTCAACACTCATTGGACCGCACACATCAGTATGTATGATTTCCAATAAGTCGGTTGCTCGCTCCATTGTTCCTGAGAACGGAGTCTTGGTCATTTTACCCATAAGGCATGGTTCGCACGTGTCAAATGATTCATAATCAAGAGACTCTAAAAGTCCATCAGCATGGAGCTTCTTCATGCGTTTAACACCTATGTGACCAAGGCGGCAGTGCCACAAGTATGTGGGACTATCATTATCAACCTTACTTCTTTTGGTACTCACATTATGAATATGTGTAGCATCACGTTCGAGATTCATAAGGAATAAACATTCACCATAGGAGCATGACCATAAAACATATCTCTCATAAAAATGGAACAACCATTATTCTCAGATTTAAAAGAGTAGCCATCTCGAATTAAACGAGATCCCGATACAATGTTCATGCTCAAAGCTGGCACTAAATAACAATTATTAAGGTTTAAAACTAATCCCGAAGGGAGATGCAGAGGTAGCGTGCCGACGGCGATCACATTGACCTTGGAACCATTCCCGACGCGCATCGTCACCTCGTCCTTTGCCAGTTTCCGCTTATTCCGCAGCCCCTGCTTTGAGTTACAAATGTGAGCAACTGCACCGGTATCAAATACCCAGGAGCTACTACGGGCACTAGTAAGGTACACATCAATTACATGTATATCACATATACCTTTTGTTTTGTCGGCCTTCTTATCCGCTAAGTACTTAGGGCAGTTCCGCTTCCAGTGACCGCTTCCCTTGCAATAAAAGCACTCAGTCTCGGGCTTGGGTCCATTCTTTGGCTTCTTCCCAGCAGCTTGCTTGCCGGGCGCGGCAACCTCCTTGCCGTCCTTCTTGAAGTTCTTTTTACCCTTGCCTTTCTTGAACTTAGTGGTTTTATTGACCATCAACACTTGATGTTCCTTTCTGACTTCTACCTCTGCTGATTTCAGCATAGCAAATACTTCAGGAATGGTCTTTTCCATCCCCTGCATATTGAAGTTCATCACAAAGCTCTTGTAGCTTGGTGGAAGCGACTGGAGGATTCTGTCAATGACCGCATCATCCGGGAGATTAACTCCCAGCTGAGTCAAGCGGTTATGCAACCCAGACATAGTGAGTATGTGCTCACTGACAGAACTGTTTTCCTCCATCTTACAGCTAAAGAATTTGTCGGAGACTTCATATCTCTCGACCCGGGCATGAGCTTGGAAAACCATTTTCAGCTCTTCGAAAATCTCATATGCTCCATGTCTCTCAAAACGCTTTTGGAGCCCCGGCTCTAGGCTGTAAAGCATGCCGCACTGAACGAGGGAGTAGTCATCGAAACGTGCCTGCCAAGCATTCATAACATCTTGTTCTGCAGGGAGAACGGGTGCGTCACCAAGCGGTGCTTGTAGGACATAATCTTTCTTGGCAGCTATGAGGATGATCCTCAGGTTCCGGACCCAGTCCGTATAGTTTCTGCCATCGTCTTTCAGCTTAGTTTTCTCTAGGAACGTGTTGAAGTTGAGGACTACGTTGGCCATTTGATCTACAAGACATATTGCAAAGATTTTAGACTAAGTTCATGATAATTAAGTTCAACTAATCAAATTATTAGTGAACTCCCACTTAGATTAGACATCCCTCTGGTCATCTAAGTATTACATGATCCGAGTTAAACTAGACCGTGTCCGATCATCACGTGAGACGGACTAGTCAACATCGGTGAACATCTTCATGTTGATCGTATCTTCTATACGACTCATGCTCGACCTTTCGGCCTTCTGTGTTCCGAGGACATGTCTGTACATGCTAGGCTCGTCAAGTCAACCTAAGTGTTTGCATGTGTAAATCTGTCTTACACCCGTTGTATGTGAACGTCTGAATAAAACACCCGATCATCACGTGGTGTTTTGAAACAGCGAACTGTCGCAACGGTGCACAGTTAGGGGGAACACTTCTTGAAATTATTGTGAGGGATCATCTTATTTACTACCGTCGTTCTAAGTAAACAAGATGCAAAACATGATAAACATCACATGCAATCAAATAATAAACGTGACATGATATGGCCAATATCACATAGCTCCTTTGATCTCCATCTTGGGGCTCCATGATCATCTTGTCACCGGCTTGACACCATGATCTCCATCATCATGATCTCCATCATCGTGTCTCCATGAAGTTGCTCGCCAACTATTACTTCTACTACTATGGCTAACGCGTTTAGCAATAAAGTAAAGTAATTTACATGGTGTTTCTTGATGACACGCAGGTCATATAAAAGAATAAAGACAACTCCTATGGCTCCTGCCGGTTGTCATACTCATCGACATGCAAGTCGTGAATCCTATTACAATAGCATGAACATCTCATACATCACATATAGATCATTCATCATTCATCACAACTTTGGCCATATCATATCACAAACCACTTGCTGCAAAAACAAGTTAGACGTCCTCTAATTGTTGTTGCAAGTTTTACGTGGCTGAATTAGGGTTCTAGCAAGAACGTTTTCTTACCTACGTTAAAGCCACAACGTGATTTGTCAACTTCTATTTACCCTTCATAAGGACCCTGTTCATCGATTCCGCTCCAACTAAAGTAGGAGAGACAGACACCCGCCAGCCACCTTATGCAACTAGTGCATGTTAGTCGGTGGAACCGGTCTCACGTAAGCGTACGTGTAAGGTTGGTACGGGCCGCTTCATCCCACAATACCGCTGAAGCAAGAAAGGACTAGTAACGGCAAGAAAGTTGACAAATCTACGCCCACAACAAATTGTGTTCTACTCGCGCAAGAAGAACTACGCATAGACCTAGCTCATGATGCCACTGTTGGGGAACGTTGCAGAAAACAAAAAATTTCCTACTCGTTTCACCAAGATCATCTAGGAGTTCATCTAGCAACGAGTGATTAGATGCATCTACATACCTTTGTAGATCGCGAGCGGAAGCGTTCAAAAGAACGGTGATGATGTAGTCGTACTCGATGTGATCCAAATCACCGATGACCAGCGCCGAACGGACGGCACCTCCGCGTTCAACACACGTACGGAACAGCCACGTCTCCTCCTTCTTGATCCAGCAAGGGAGGGAGGAGAGGTTGAGGGAGATGGCACCAGCAGCAGCACGACGGCGTGGTGTTGATGGAGCTGCAGTACTCCGGCAGAGCTTCGCTAAGCACTATGGAGGTTGAGGAGGTGTTGGGGAGGGAGAAGGAGGCAACCAAAGGCCGAGGCGTTCAGGTATGAAGTCCCTCCTCTCCCCCACTATATATAGGGGTGCCAAGGGGGGTGGTGCGCAGCCTAGGAGATCCAATCTCCTATGGCCGGCGGCCAAGGGGAGGTTTCCCTCCCCCCCAAGGCACCTAGGAGGTGCCTTACCCTCCTAGGACTCTTGCCCCCTTAAACCCTAGGCGCATGGGCCTATGTGGGGCTGGTGCCCTTGGCCCATTAGGCCAAGGCGCACCCCCTACAGCCCATGTGGCCCCCCGGGACAGGTGGACCCACCCGGTGGACCCCCGGGACCCTTCCGATGGTCCCGGTACAATATCGATAACCCCGAAACTTGTCCCGATGCCCGAAACAAGACTTCCCATATATAAATCTTTACCTCCGGACCATTCCGGAACTCCTTGTGACGTCCGGGATCTCATCCGGGACTCCGAACAACATTCGGGTTACTGCATATACATATCCCTACAACCCTAGCGTAACTGAACCTTAAGTGTGTAGACCCTACGGGTTCGGGAGACAAGCAGACATGACCGAGACGACTCTCCGGTCAATAACCAACAGCGGGATCTGGATACCCATGTTGGCTCCCACATGCTCCACGATGATCTCATCGGATGAACCACGATGTCGAGGATTCAATCAACCACATGCTCCTTTTCTTGCCTCATGCGGGCTCCGCCCGCAGTCGGCGTTCGTGACGTTGCGCCGTGCTCTCGGCGTGGGGGAGGGCTTTCGGCGCGGACGCCGGCTTCGTGCCGCTTTGCGGCCGCGTCGATCAGCTGCTGGATTCGCCTGGTCATGTAGGGGAGCTCGTCGGCCCCTACTCTGTTCAGCTCGTCTACGACCGACTGGGCGGCGTGTAGGTTCTCGAGAGGCATGGCGTAGACTGGGCGTTCTGCTCCCAGCGTGTCGGCGATGGCCGTGCCGCGTTTTTGGACGATGCCAACCTAGCTTGGTCCATCGGGGGGCGGCGTGCCAAAGGCGGCGCGATCGACTTCGCGCTGGTGAGCCTTGGTGAGGCGTCTCATGGTGGCTAGCTTCGGGCCCTCTGCGATGAGGGCAAGGCGGCGTGCCTCCAGCGCCTCGGCATCGGCGTCGACCGGGATGGGGGCGGACAAATCCTGCAGCACCGCTTGCAGGGCATCGTGGGTGTTCTTGCCAGAGGCGACTCCGTGGCTGATGACCCGCACCTCAGTGACGGTGCTGCTGCCACTCTTGGCTCGAGGGAGAGGATAGTCGAAAACCACCACGTTGGTGGGGAAAGCGTCGAGCGATGCGGTGTCGAAGTCGACAAGCATCGGGTCGGTGGAGTCGACCGACTCCAAATTCACAATGGGCTCGCAGGATACGTGGAGTTGGTCGAGGAGGCTGACGAGACGGCTCTCGAGGCAGCCATTCCCGCGTCGAATGCGGGCTCGTCGGAGATGCGAGCCTCGCCGAGAAGATCGGTGAGGCAGCTCGCCGCACAGGCGTCGTCGACACCTTGCAGTGCGTCGGGGCAAGCGCCATCGGGCGTGTCGGGCTGGCTACGCTCGCGGGGGAGGAAGAGGGTTCCCGTCCAGAACAGGTCTCCGGACGACGGTGCACCTGGCCCCACGGTGGGTGCCAAATGTCGGCTGGTAGGTGCGACATATGCCAATGGATGGCTTATCATTGTGGGAGCCAATAAGACATCGCCAGTGCCTGGAAACGGGATGAGGCGAAGACATGCACGCCGACGAATCTTACCCAAGTTTGGGGCTCTCCGTGGAGATAACACCCCTAGTCCTGCTCTGCGGGTTCTCCGCATGATCACTAGATCAACAAGTAGCTACAAGAGGCTACTTGAGCTGTTTGGCGAGAGGAGGAAGAAGGGGCAAGGCTAGCTCTCTTCTCCTCTCAAAGTTGTGTCTAAAACTATCAAAATCCAACCCTTTGCATGGGTGCCCTGGGGGGTTTATATAGGCCTACCCCCCAGGGGTACAATGGTAATCCGGCTGGGCTCAGGCCCAGCCGTCAGTGTCTATGTTGGCTGGCTTCTCCGCCGACTGCTGGGGCCCGCCGACTAGTGGGTCCCGCCGGCTGTCGGCCTCCTGGTAGACAGGTAGGCCCCACCGCTTGGGGGTCTGGTCGGGGGCTGGTTACTGTTGCCTCACCCTTGATGACGAGGGCTTTGTCGAGGTAAGCATGGCTACAGTACCGCCGCCTTGCGGGCGCTCACTGTAGCCTTACCTCATCTTGTCTCCTTAATGGGGCTCATTCTTCGAGGGAGGGAGTGAGCCGGCTGGGGAGAGCCGGCTTCATCCCTGGTAGACTAGGGGAAGCGTGGCCGTCTTCGGGTGTCTCTCTGACCGAAGGGGCCCGCCGCCTGCGGGCCGTACTGTCAGCCGCCGTGGGTGATGTCATGGTCAGCATGGCAACAGTGCCACGCCGGACGGGTCATGGCTGTCCCGTACGGTGTACTGTAGCCATGCGTATTCCGAGATTTGGGGGCGGCATGTTTCATTGTTGCCACGCCCCGTCCTGTCGTCATTATGTTGGTGCGAACTTTGATGGCTTAGTCTGGGCTGCCTGTTGGGGGCCGGCTTCTTGGAGTCGGTCATGTTGTGGCCGGCTTCTTGGAGTCGGTCATGTTGTGGCCGGCTTCTTGGAGTCGGTCATGTTGTGGACGGCTTCTTGGAGTTGGTCATGTGGTGGCCGGCTTTCTGGAGTCGGCCCTCCCGTGGCTTTCCATATGGGGATTCTAGGGCCGGGCTGCCTTTCGGTAGACGGCTGATGGGGTAGCCGGCGGGGGGGGAGGGGGGAGGCGGCCCTGTGTCTTGGGTGCTTGAAGGTTTGATCGGCCCATTATTTTTTGAAGAGCCAGGGGGAGCCAGCTAGGCTACCCGCGGTCATTTACTCCGACAGGAGGGGTGTGGCGTACTGCAAAACGGAGGAAACGGACCTCCTACAGTCAAAACGGGGGTCCAGTTGATTGGGAGGGGTGTGGCGTACCTCAAAACAGACGAAACGGACCTCCTACGGTCGAAACGGGGGTCCTGTTGATCGGGAGGGGTGTGGCGTACCGAAAAACGGACTAAATGGACTTGTGTTGGAGCGCTACGGTCGAAACGGGGTCCTGTTCATCGGGAGGGGTGTGGCGTACCGCAAAACGGGACTCCACGTGATACTGTTCATCTCCACCGTCGACCTCCTCCAGCCTCCACGGGCTACCGTCAACCTCCTCCAGCCTCCACGGGCTCCTGTTCATCCAGCCTCCACCGCGCGCTACTCCACTGGCTACTGTTCAACCGTCTACTGTTCATCCAGCCCTCCACGGACACCCCTCCACCGTCTACTGTTCATCCAGCCCTCCACACCACGGGGTCCTGTTCAACCACCCCTCCATGGCCACCCCTCCACCGTCTACTGTTCATCCAACCCTCCACACCACGGGGTCCTATTCATCCAGAGGCAACGCCACCGCTCACTGTTCATCCACCCCCCACCCCCCGCGCAACACTCACTGTTCATCCTAGAGGCGGCATCGATCGGCTTCAGTTAGCAGCAGTAGCGATCCATCGGGTTCAGTTAACAGCCATCGATCGATCGCTCGGGTTCAGTAACGCGTAGCCTGTAGTGCAATCGCTCGGGTTCAGTTAGAGCCCAACGCCTTGCTCGGGTTCAGTTAGAGCCAACGCATCGCACACATGCGCGTAAGTCTACGAGAGAAACGCGCATCGCTCGGCCCGCGACCATCCACCGTAACCGGGAACTCCCCGAAATTTTCCTCGCCCTTGCTTCTACCACGGTTTTTTCTGTCATGGACGGCCCAAAGAATGTCATGCAGCTGCGTCTCCGGCCCGCCCAGGACGAAAAGCCCATTTTCTGTCAGGATTTTTGTCATGGAAGTAGGAGCCCACCACATCTATGATGATACCAGGTTTTGTCACAATTATCATCATAGAAGTGTCATATGTATGACAGAAAAAATTTCCGTTTGGCCCAAAATGTCACGGATGTATCTTTTTTTGTAGTGAAGAGTAACTCATGATCCCAACTCATTGTGCATTTGCAGTCCAAAGCAAATCTTAAACTATGCACACATTTAGGGGGAGCTCTTACATTTCACATACTTCTCAAAGCGACAATGCTTTTCAATCTTATTATCATTTGTCGAAGCTTTGATCTATATGTTGTCGTCAATTACCAAAAAGAGGGAGATTGAAAGTGCAACTATCCCTAGGTGGTTTTGGTAATTCCTAACAACATATAGCTCATTGAGCTAATGCTATTTCAAGATGAATATTTCAGGAAAGCTCAATGATTGGCATGGCATGGATGAGAAAAGTGGACCACTCAAAATGCTAAGGACAAAAGGATTGGCTCAAGCTCAAATCTCAAGACTCTACATTTTATATTTTAGTGATCCAAGATCACATTGAGTCTATAGGAAAAGCCAATACTATCAAGGAGGGATGAGGTGTTGCTTAATGGCTTACTTGCTCAAAATGCTTAGTGATATTCTCCAAAGCCCTCAACTACTTTCTCACATCCACATATGACCTAAACCAAAAGTCAAACTCGGCCCCACCGAGTTCAGATGTCATAGCCACTATCACAAACCCTAGGCAAATCGGTCTCACCGATAGGGATCTCGGTCTCACCGAGATGGGATTGTAATCTCACTATTTCCCTTCGTAACGTTTCGGTACCACCGAGATGAGCGATCGGTCCCACCGAGATTGCAATGTAAACTCTCTGTTTCCTTTTCATAACATTTCGGTCTGACTGAAATGAGCGAACCAGTCCCACCAAGTTTACATGACCAACTCTCTGGTTAGCTTACTACCAAAATCGGTCCTAGCCAGTTTGTGTAATTGGTCTCACCGAGATTACGTTATGCCCTAACCCTAACCATATCAGTCCTACCGAGTTGCATGTCGGTCCCACCGAAAATCATAACGGTCACTAGATTTGCTGAATCGGTCTAACCGAGTTTCTCAATTCGGTCCCACCAAGATTGGCAAGTTGTGTGTAACGATTAGATTTTGTGTGGAGGCTAAATATACCCCTCCTTCTCCTCTTCATTCGTGAAGAGAGCCATCAGAATGAACCTACACTTCCAACTTGCATTTTCTGAGAGAGAACCACCTACACTTGTGTTGAGGCCAAGATATTCCATTCCTACCATATGAATCTTGATCTCTAGCCTTCCCCAAGTTGCTTTCCACTCAAATCTTCTTTCCACCAAATCCAAATCCTGTGAGAGAGAGTTGAGTGTTGGGGAGACTATCATTTGAAGCACAAGAGCAAGGAGTTCATCATCAACACACCATTTGTTACTTCTTGGAGAGTGGTGTCTCCTAGATTGGCTAGGTGTCACTTGGGAGCCTCCGACAAGATTGTGGAGTTGAACCAAGGAGTTTGTAAGGGCAAGGAGATCGCCTACTTCATGAAGATCTACCGCTAGTGAGGCAAGTCCTTTGTGGGCGACGGCCATGGTGGGATAGACAAGGTTGCTTCTTCGTGGACCCTTCGTGGGTGGAGCCCTCCGTGGACTTGCGCGACCGTTACCCTTCGTGGGTTGAAGTCCCCATCAACGTGGATGTACGATAGCACCACCTATTGGAACCACGACAAAAACATCCGTGTCTCCAATTGCGTTTGAATTCTCCAAACCCTTCCCTTTACATTCTTGCAAGTTGCATGCTTTACTTTCCGCTGCTCATATACTCTTTGCATGCTTGCTTGAATTGTGTTAAGATTGCTTGACTTGTGCTAAGTTAGCTAAAATCTGCCAAAGACTAAAATTGGCAAAAGGATAAGATTTTATTTGGTCAAGTAGTCTAATCACCCCCTCTAGACATACTTTCGATCCTACAGCTTCCCTGACGTATACTCCAAGTCTCCTGGATTGCTCCCATTCCAAAAATAACTTTCCCAAAGGTTTCATTCCGTTTGGACTCCGTTTGATATTCCTTTTCTTCGAAACACTGAAATAGGCAACAAAACAACAATTTGGGCTGGGCCTCCGGTTAGTAGGTTAGTCCCAATAATAATAATAACAAAGTATAGAGTAAAGCCCATAAACATCCAAAATGGGTAATATAATAGCATGGAACAATAAAAAATTATAGATACGTTGGAGACGTATCAAGCATCCCTAAGCTTAATTCCTGCTCTTCCTCGAGTAGGTAAATGTTAAAAACAGAATTTTTGATGTCGAATGCTACCTAGCATATTTCTCAATGTAATTTTCTTTATTATGGCATGAATGTTCAGATCCAAATGATTCAAAATAAAAGTTCATATTGACATTGAGGGAGTCCTGGATTAGGGGGTGTCCGGATGGCCGGACTATGACCTTTGACCGGACTCCCGGACTATGAAGATACAAGATTGAAGACTTCATCCCGTGTCCGGGTAGGCACTTTCCTTGGCGTGGAAGGCAAGCTTGGCGATACGATATGAAGATCTCCTCCCATTGTAACCGACTCTGTGTAACCCTAGCCCTCTCCGGTGTCTATATAAACCGGAGAGTTTTAGTCCGTAGGACGAACAACAATCATACCATAGGCTATATTCTAGGGTTTAGCCTCTCTGATCTCGTGGTAGATCAACTCTTGTACTACCCATATCATCAATATTAATCAAGCAGGAGTAGGGTTTTACCTCCACCGAGAGGGCCCGAACCTGGGTAAAAACATCGTGTCCCTTGTCTCCTGTTACCATCCGCCTAGACGCACAGTTCGGGACCCCCTACCCAAGATCCGCCGGTTTTGACACCGACATTGGTGCTTTCATTGAGAGTTCCTCTGTGTCGTCACCTTTAGGCCCGATGGCTTCTTTGATCGTCAACCACGACGCGGTCCAGGGTGAGACTTTTCTCCCCGGACAGATCTTCGTATTCGGCGGCTTCGCACTGCGGGCCAACTTGCTTGGCCATCTGGAGCAGATCGGAAGCTACGCCCCTGGCCATCAGGTCAGGTTTGGAAGCTTAAACTACACGGCCGACATCCGCAGGGACTTGATCTTCGATGGATTCGAGCCATGGCCGAGCGTGCCGCACTGTCTCGATGGGCATGATCTAGCTCTACCGCCGGACAGCGCCCAGAGTGCCGCTCAGGTGTCCGCTCCGACCGTTAGCTCAGAGCCGACTGCGCTAGTCGGGGACGGACGGTTGGACGCCGCCCCAGGAGCCACAATCTCTATGGCAATAGAGCCGAATACCAGCCTAGTCCTTTGCAACGCCCGTGACTCCAAGGTGCCGGACTCCGTTCCGGACTCCGAATATTCCACACCCCTTCCGATCGAACCCGATTGGGCTCCGATCATGGAGTTCACCGCCGCGGACATCTTTCAGCACTCACCCTTTGGCGATATCCTGGATTCACTAAAGTCTCTCTCTTTGTCAGGAGAGCCCTGGCTGGACTATGGTCAGCAGGGTTGGGATGCGGACGACGAGGAAATTCGAAACCCACCCACCACCCACTTTGTAGCCACTGTCGACGATCTAACCGACATGCTCGACTTCGACTCCGAAGACATCGACGGTATGGACGCCGATGAAGGAGACGACCAAGAACCAGCACCTACAGGGCACTAGAAGGCCACCTCGTCATATGACATATACATGGTGGAAACCCCCAAAGCAGGGGATGGCGATGAAAAAGCGGAGGATGACCCCTCCAAGAAGCAACCCAAGCGCCGACGTCAGCGGCGCCGCTCTAAATCCCGCCAAAGCAAGAACGGCGAATCCGGCACCGGAGACGTAAACACCCCGGACAGTGCCGAAGACAACCCCCTCCAGCAGGATTCAGCGTGGGAGGACGAAGGAGCCAGCCCTCATGAGAGAGCGGCAGACAAAGAGGTCGAGGACGACAATTATATGCCTCCCTCTGAAGACGAGGCAAGCCTCGACGACGACGAATTCGTCATGCCAGAGGATCCCGTCGAACAAGAGCGTTTCAAACGCAGGCTTATGGCCATGGCAAGCAGCCTCAAGAAAAAACAGCAGCATCTTAGAGCTGACCAAGACCTGCTAGCCGACAGATGGACCGAAGTCCTGGTGGCCGAAGAGTATAAACTCGAACGCCCCTCCAAGAGTTACCCAAAGCGCAGGCTACTACCCCAACTAGAGGAGAAGCAACTAAACCTACATCACCAGCGTACGATGCGCCCGATCGTCCACCCCGTGGCCGCGACAGAAAGGCCTTTCGGCCCTCAATCCAAGCCGCACCCCAGCGCCGCTCTCAAAATACCAGAGCACGGGGAAACGCAACAGACCTGCGAGACATATTGGAGGATAAGGCAAGGCAAACAAGATCGATCTACGGATTGCGTGGGCACCCCACATCACGGGATGATAACCATCACGCCGGATATGATAAATACGGCCAGGCCGAATACAACAGACAAAGCTCATCTAAGCTACGTCGTGATATAGCCCAGTACAGGGGCGCCGCACACCCACTGTGCTTCATAGACGAAGTAATGGATCATCAAATCCCCGGGGGTTTTAAACCCGTAAACATCGAATCATACGATGGCACAACTGATCCCGCGGTATGGATCGAGGATTATCTCCTTCATATCCACATGGCCCGTGGTGATGATCTACACGCCATCAAATACCTCCCGCTTAAGCTTAAAGGACCAGCTCGACATTGGCTTAACAGCCTGCCAGCAGAGTCAATTAGTTGCTGGGAGGACCTGGAATCCGCATTCCTCGATAACTTCCAGGGCACTTACGTGCGACCACCAGACGCCAATGACCTAAGCCACATAATCCAGCAGCCAGAGGAATCGGCCAAACCATTCTGGACACGGTTCCTAACCAAGAAAAATCAAATAGTAGACTGTCCGGATGCCGAGGCCCTTGCAGCCTTCAGGCACAACATCCAAGACGAATGGCTTGCCCGGCACCTAGGACAGGAAAAGCTGAAATCTATGGCAGCCCTCATGACACTCATGACCCGCTTTTGCGCGGGCGAAGACAGCTGGCTAGCTCGTAGCAATAACATAACCAAGAGCCCTGGCAATTCGGATACCAAGGACAACAATGGCAGGTCACGTCGCAACAAGCACAAGCGCCGCATTAATGGAGACAATACGGATACGGCAGTCAATGCCGGATTCAGAGGCTCTAAACCCGGTCAACGGAAGAAGCCAGTCAAAAGAAACCCTCCGGGCCCATCCAACTTAGATCGGATACTCGATCGCTCGTGCCAGATACACGGCACCCCCGAACAACCAGCCAACCACACCAACAGGGATTGCTGGGTGTTCAAGCAGGCAGGCAAGCTAAGTGCCGAAACCAGAGACAAGGGGCCGCGTAGCGATGAAGAGGAGGAGCCCCGGCCGCCGAACAACAAAGGAAAGAAGAGATTCCCCCCGCAAGTGCGGACGGTGAACATGATATACGCAATCCACACCCCCAAAAGGGAGCGGAAGCGTGCTCTCAAGGAAGTCTATGCATTGGAGCCAGTTGCCCCAAAGTTCAACCCATGGTCCTCCTGCCCGATCACCTTTGATCGAAGGGACCACCCCACTAGCATCCGTCACGGCGGATTCGCCGCATTGGTCCTAGACCCAATCATTAACGGATTACACCTCACTAGAGTCCTCATGGATGGCGGCAGCAGCCTGAACCTGCTTTATCAGGATACAGTGCGACAAATGGGTATAGATCCCTCAAGGATTAAACCCACAAAGACAACCTTTAAAGGCGTCATACCAGGTGTAGAAGCCAGCTGTACAGGCTCAGTTACACTCGAAGTGGTCTTCGGATCCCCGGATAATTTTCGAAGCGAGGAGTTAATCTTCGACATAGCCCCATTCCGCAGTGGCTATCACGCCCTGCTCGGACGAACCGCATTTGCAAAATTCAATGCGGTGCCGCACTACGCATATATCAAGCTCAAGATGCCAGGCCCTCGCAGAGTCATCACGGTAAATGGAAACACCGAACGCTCTCTCCGAACGGAGGAGCACACAACGGCCCTGGCGGCGGAGGTACAGAGCAGCCTCTCAAGGCAACTCTCCAATCCGGGTGTTAAACGTCAGGACAATGTCAAGCGTGCCCGAAGCAACCTACAATAGCGCCGGCTGGCACGATCCGAGCAAGCATAGCAGTGCGGCCCCAACCCCAGCCCTCGCCAGATGGTGCTATCGGTACCACGCGTACATAATTATGCTTTGAAAATACCATGGGCATAAGGGGAGGGGCACAACTATGGCACGACAAGAATGCGGCTCAATCGCACTTAGGGGCTCCCTATTCCGCCGTTTTCTTTTTTTATATACTTTCAGGACCCAACTATCTGGAAGGCCTATCCGGCAACACACTTGCCGAACACACGATGCAACAGCCAGGGCGAGAACAAGCTGCGTCGAACGTCCAGGTGGTCTCTATAACGAGTTAAATACATGTTTTTACTTAAAGACCCGCAGCTTGCCCCTGGAGGGGGACATGTCAAATAATCCCATCTCTTGCTTATCGCACTATTTGTATCGTCCTGCTTTTATAGCAGCCCTTTTAATACAACAAGACATAGCTCTTATCTTTTATTGTATTCATCTATTTTTTATACATATATGTTCAGTCATGACATTACGCAACCGTACACTTTGGTACGGCCAATACACCAGGGGCTTAGGTACCCTATAACATGGTGTGAGAAGACCGAACACTCTCCCGAGTGCGGCACCCCGAACTTATAGCATTATATGCATTGGCTCTGAATCATGTCTTGTGTCAATAGTTGGGTTTGCCCGGCTCCCATGTTTTGGTACCTTACGTTCCGCAATGTTGGCTAAGGTAGCGCTGGGAGAACTACTGCGATTGTGCCCCAGTTGAGCTGGGTTAACACCTTAGTAGAGAAAGCTAAAACTGACCTCATGATAGTGCGAGAGACCGGTCGCTGTTCGCGAGGTTTTTCGAGTCCTTAAAGCCTTATGCCGCTTAGAGCGAGGAGCCGGATTTATCTGGCCAAGGCGTGGATAGCGCCCCGAACTCGGTCTTCCGAATACTAGGGGCTTCACCGAAATTTAAAATTATAGAATTCTATGGCTAAGTGAGAGTGATAAAGCATTATAAGTCCGATGGCCTAGTTCGTTGTGCTAAGCGCCTCCCTAGATGGACCCAAGAATGGGAACAAGAGCGCTCAGGTTTATCCCAAACACCCCAGCACTCGTGTAATGGGGGTAGAAGCCGACGACTTGCATCTCTCAGATTTGATAAACGGCCGCACAGAAGGCAATATTTTAAATTAACAAGCGTTGCTTAACGCACATGAACAAAGTTTTCAGCGTACAGGATAACAAATGCGAGTCTACTCAAAAATTACATCTTTGGAGCACTCATCCGCTATAAGGTGGGCATCCTTCAGGACGCCCTTATAATACATCTCGGGCGTGCGATACTCCTTGCCCGGCGGTGGCACGTCCGTCAAAAGCTTCTTCGCGTCCAGCTTGCCCCAGTGCATTTTAGCACGGGCAAGGGCCCAACGGGCACCTTTAATACAGACGGAGCGCTTGATGACTTCAATCCACGGACAGGTGTCCACCAGCCACCGCACCAGACCGAAGTAGCTCCCAGGCATGGCCTCTCCAGGCCACAGCCGAACTATGAGGCCCTTCATGGCCTGTTCGGCCACCTTGTGGAGCTCGACCAGCTGCTTCAGCTGGTCGCTCAGGGGCACCGGATGTTCGGCCTCAGCATACTGAGACCAGAACACCTTTTCCGTCGAGCTCCCCTCCTTGGCTCGGTAGAATGCGGCAGCATCAGACACACTACGGGGCAGATTGGCGAACGCTCCTGGAGAGCTCCGGATTCGGGTAAGTAACAGATAATTTACTTTTATATTCTTGCTTTGCATAAAGAATGCCTTGCCCGCCGCTATCTTCTTCATCGCCTCGATCTCCTGGAGGGCCTTCTGGGCTTCGTCCTTAGCGGTTTTGGCACTCTCAAGAGCCAAGGCGAGCTCGGACTCTTGAGTCTTTGAGTCACGCTCCAAACTCTCGTGTTTTTCCACGAGAGCCTGGAGCTCTTGCTGCACCTCCGCCACCCGCACCTCCTGCTTCTCTCGCTCGGTGCACTCCAAGGCCGCACTATTTTCGGCCTTGGAGACCGCCTCCTTCATGGTCGCCACCTCAGTCGTGGCCCCTGCAACATTTACGTTGGTCCTGTCATTATTTGCAACCAAGTATTTCTATATACATTTACATGTGGTACTACATACCCTCCTTGTCCTCGAGCTGCTTCTTGGCACGGCCGAGCTCGTTCTCGGACCGATCGAGGCTCTCCTTCAATGCATTGACCTCTGGAGTCAGTGCGGCAGAGGTCAGCAGCGCAGCATGCATTCCCATATTGACAAATTTATGTTAGACTCCTGCGTATATCTTTTTAGATCCTCAGCTCGGCTTTTCTTTCCGAACGTCGAACCAAGCATCAGGGGCTACTGTCTATGCGGTAAACAATTTTATATGTTTCGAACACATACCTCAAAGCCTGTTAACATACTTGTACATGCTTCTGTCAGCCTGCTCTTTGCAGACTGAACCTTTTGAATCACCGCACTCATAACAGTGCGGTGTTCCTCGTCGATGGAGGCGCCGTTAAGCACCTCCTGCAAATTGTCCGGCGCCTCTGGGTGGACGGAGGTCGCCGGTGTCGTAGGCTTGCCCTTCTTATGAAGGCGCCGCCTGTCGGACTCTGGAACCGTTGATGGTTCCGGAGCAGTGTCCGGCCCGGGGCTGGACTTAGATCCCTCTGGGGCTTTACCCCCTTTGGGCCTGGAGTCTGGGAGGTCGTCTGGAGGCACCTCCAGGGCCACCTCCTCCTGGTTCGGTCCCCTTCGAGACCCCACCTCGGCGTCGTCCGCGGGGAGAGGGGAGGAGGCCGTCGGAAGTGAAGCGATGTTCACATCCGACGAATTCAGGGAGCCGCTCGACGAATCACCGAGCTAAGCTCTGGGCGGACTGCATAATTGAATTCGGCGTTAGAAATTACCGAATAATAGAGGAGCGCCGTAAGTCCTTCGGGTAACCGGACACTTACGATTTTGCCAGGGGCTTGACCCTGGATGGCCATTCCTCCCCGCCATCTTCGGCATCGGAGGCGTAGTCCGGAAGAAGGGTCTTCCCCTTCTTGGACCCTCCGGCCTCCCCAGTTGGGGTGGCCTTCCTTTTCTTTCCTCCCCCCATTGGAGAGGGAGAGGCTTCTTCTTCCTCCTCCTCGTCTTCAGAGGCGGAGGGCGCTTCGGGGTTATGGGGCGATGAATCCGACACCACCAAGCACCAGGAGCTCTTTTGAGTCCCCGTTGCCTTCTTCTTGGCCTTCTTCTCCGGCACCACGTGAGGTGCCGGAACCATCAGCCCCGTCAATCGGGCATCCGCTGGGTCTTCCGGTAAGGGATCCGGACAGATAGCCTGCCCGGACTTCTTCAGCCAGTCCTGTCAAAGGTGGGGGAGTTTAGATCCCGCATAGAGTCAGACTATGAAAGACAAGAGTCTCGTAAAAGGTATAATAGCTCACCTCATTGGCCCGACGCCGCGAGCTGAATCCGCGATCTTTGGTAGCGGATGTGGGAGCCTCGGCGCCCTTGAACAGCACCTTCCAGGCATCCTCGTACGTGGTTTCGAAGAGCCCGCTCAAGGCTTGGTGCTGTGCCGGATCGAACTCCCACAATTTGAAGGCTCGTTGTTGGCATGGGAGGATTCGGTGGATAAGCATGACCTGGACTACGTTGACAAGCTTGAGATTCTTGTTCACCAGCTTTTGGACGCAGGTTTGGAGTCCGGTCAGCTCTTTTGAATCTCCCCATGTTAGGCCCGTCTCTTTCCAGGAGGTGAGCCTTGTGGGAAAGCCGGATCGGAATTCGAGGGCCGCCTCCCATTTGGGGTCATGCGGCTCGGTGATGTAGAACCACCCCGATTGCCACCCTATAATTGTCTCCACAAAGGAGCCCTCGAGCCATAAGATGTTGGCCATCCGGCCCACCATGGCACCTCCGCACTCCGCTTGGCGGCCGCCCACTACTTTTGGCTTGACATTAAAAGTCTTCAGCCATAAGCCGAAGTGGGGCTGGATGCAGAGGAAGGCCTCGCACACGACGATAAACGCCGAGATGTTGAGGATGAAGTTCGGGGCCAGATTGTGGAAGTCCAGGCCGTAGTAGAACATGAGCCCCCGGACGAATGGATGAAGAGGAAAGCCTAGTCAGCGGAGGAAATGGGGGAGAAAAACAACCCTCTCATGGGGCCTGGGGGTGGGGATGAGTTGCCCCACATCTGGAAGCCGGTGCGCGATGTCGTCAGACAGGTATCTGGCCTCCCTCAGCTTTTTGATTTGCCCCTCCGTGACGGAGGAGGCCATCCATCTACCCCCCGCTCCGGACATGATTGGAGAAGATTGAGGTGGGAAGTGCGGGCTTGGGCGTTGGAGCTCAAGTGCGCAGGGACAGATAGGCAAAGGAGGAAGAAGGCGTAAATGGAAAGGGTAGAATCTTATCCCCTTATATGGGCGGCCGAAACTACGAGCCCCCACTGGCCTAATAAAACTCGCTTATCCCCCAAGCGCCATGGTTAATGGCGCGGTTGGGTTACCCACGCCCGTATTGATGAGAATCCTGGAATAAGGGGACACGATCTCTGCTTCGACAAGATGTGCCAAGGAAACCACCTCGCTAAACACGCTGAGGTGGAACAGTAAAATGATTCGAATAAAGGCTTGACCATGGCATGATGTCATGCTGCGGAATACGTCAACAGATTAGATTTGTGCGGAAATTATTCTCTCTACGGTGGTATGTGGAACTTATTTTTGGAGAGCCGGACACTATCCTTGTGTTCAATATCTTCTATGAAGTATTCAGAGGAGGAACCCGCCTTGCAATGCCGAAGACAATTTGCGCGCCGGACTCGTCGTCATTGAAGCCAGGTTCAGGGGCTACTGAAGGAGTCCTGGATTAGGGGGTGTCCGGATGGCCGGACTATGACCTTTGGCCGGACTCCCGGACTATGAAGATACAAGATTGAAGACTTCGTCCCATGTCCGGGTGGGGACTTTCCTTGGCGTGGAAGGAAAGCTTAGCGATACGATATGAAGATCTCCTCCCATTGTAACCGACTCTGTGTAACCCTAGCCCTCTCCAGTGGCTATATAAACCGGAGAGTTTTAGTCCATAGGACGAACAACAATCATACCATAGGCTAGATTCTAGGGTTTAGCCTCTCTGATCTCGTGGTAGATCAACTCTTGTACTACCCATATCATCAATATTAATCAAGCAGGAGTAGGGTTTTACCTCCACCGAGAGGGCCCGAACCTGGGTAAAAACATCATGTCCCTCGTCTCATGTTACCATCCGCCTAGACGCACAGTTCGGGACCCCCTACCCGAGATCCGCCGGTTTTGACACCGACAGACATGAAAACAATAATACTTCAAGCATACTAACAAAGCAATCATGTCTTCTCAAAATAACATGGCTAAACAAAGGTATCCCTACAAAATCATATAGTCTAGCTATGCTCTATCTTCATCACACAAAGTATTTAATTATGCACAACCCCGATGACAAGCCAAGCAATTGTTTCATACTTTAGTATTCTCAAACTTTTTCAACTTCCACGCAATACATGAGTGTGAGCCACGGACATAGCACTATATGTGGAATAGAATGGTGGTTATGGAGGAAAAAAGAGATAAGAAGATAGTCTCACATCAACTATGCGTATCAACGGGCTATGGAGATGCCCATTAATAGATATCAATGTGAGTGAGTAGGGATTTCCATGCAACGGATGCACTAGAGTTATAAGTGTATGAAAGCTCAACAAAGAAACTAAGTGGGTGTGCATCCAACTTGCTTGCTCACGAAGACCTAGGGCATTTTGAGGAAGCCCATCATTGGAATATACAAGCCAACTTCTATAATGAAAAATTCCCACTAGTATATGAAAGTGACAACATAGGAGACTCTCTATCATGAAGGCCATGGTGCTACTTTGAAGCACAAGTGTGGTAAAAGGATTGTAACATTGTCCCTTCTCTCTTTTTCTCTCATTTTTGTTGTGACCTTCTTTTTTATGGCCTTTCTCTTTTTTATGGCCTTTCTCCTTTTTATGGACTTTCTCCCTTTTTATGGCCTTTCTCTTTTTTTAAGTCCGAAGTCTCATCCTGACTTGTGGGGGGGGGATCATAGTCTCCATCATCCTTTCCTCACTTGGGACAATGCTCTAATAATGAAGATCATCACACTTTTATTTACTTACAACTCAAGAATTACAACTCAATACTTAGAACAAAATATGACTCTATGTGGATGCCTCCGGCGGTGTACCGGGATATGCAATGAATCAAGAGTGACATGTATGAAAGAATTATGAATGGTAGCTTTGCCACGAATATGATGTCAACTACATGATCATGCAAAAGCAATATGACAATGATGATGCGTGTCATAGATAACGGAATGGTGGAAAGTTGCATGGCAATATATCTTGGAATGGCTATGGAAATGCCATAATAGGTAGGTATGGTGGCTGTTTTGAGGGAGGTATATGGTGGGTCTATGGTACCGGCGAAAGTTGTGCGGCACAAGAGAGGCTAGCAATGGTGGAAGGGTGAGAGTGTGTATAATCCATGGACTCAACATTAGTCATAAAGAAGTCATATACTTATTGCAAAAATCTATAAGTCATTGAAACAAAGTACTAGTGCATGCTCCTAGGGGGATAGATTGGTAGGAAAAGACCATCGCTCGTCCCCGACCGCCACTCATAAGGAAGACAATCAATAAATAAATTATGCTCCAACTTCATCACAAAGCGGTTCACCATACGTGCATGCTACGGGAATCACAAACTTCAGCACAAGTATTTCTCAAATTCATAATTACTCTACTAGCATGACTCTAATATCACCATCCTCATATCTCAAAACAATTATCAAGCATCAAATTTATCATAGCATCCAACTCACTTTCTATGATAGTTTTTATTATACACAACTTGGATGCCTAGCATTCTAGGACAAATTTTATAACCATAGCAAATACCATGCTGTTCTAAAAGACTCTCAAAATAATATAAGTGAAGCATGAGAGATCAATAATTTCTACAAAATAAAACCACCGCCGTGCTCTAAAAGATATAAGTGAAGCACTAGAGCAAATGACAAACTACTCCGAAAGATATAAGTGAAGATCAATGAGTAGTCGAATAATTGTGCAACTATGTGAAGACTCTCTAACATTTGAAAATTTCAGATCTTGGTATTTTATTCAAACAGCAAGCAAAACAAAACAATACAAAATGACGCTCCAAGCAAAACACATATCATGTGGTGAATAAAAATATAGCTCCAAGTAAAGTTATCGATGAACGAAGACGAAAGAGGGGATGCCATCCGGGGCATCCCCAAGCTTAGGCTCTTGGTTGTCCTTGCATATTACCTTGGGGTGCCATGGGCATCCCCAAGCTTAGGTTCTTGCCACTCCTTACTCCATAGTCCATCGAATCTTTACCCAAAACTTGAAAACTTCACAACACAAAACTCAATAGAAAACTCATAAGCTCCATTAGTATACGAAAATAAACCACCACTTAGGTACTTTTGTGAAATCATTCTAAATTCATATTGGTTTAATATATATGGTATTCCAACTTCTCTATGGTTCATACCCTTCGATACTACTCATAGATTCATCAAAATAAGCAAACAACACATAGAAAACAGAATCTGTCAAAAACAGAATAGTCTGTAGTAATCTGTATCAAACGTATACTTTTGTAACTCAAAAAATCCTACCAAGTTAGAAAAACCTTAGCAATTTGTGTACCAATCCAGATAAAAAATAATCAGATCAAAATCACGTTTCTGTGAATTATAAAAACTAATTTACTGGGCGCAAAAGTTTCTGATTTTCAGCAGGATCAACACAACTATCACCGTAAGCTATCCTAAAGGTCTTACTTGGCACTTTATTGAGTCAAAAGCTATAAAACATGATTACTACAGTAGCATAATCATGTGGACACACAAAAACAGTAAGGGTAAATATTGGGTTGTCTCCCAACTAGCATTTTTTCAATGCCTTTCTAGCTAGGCATGATGATGACAATGATGCTCACATAAAAGATAAGAATTGAAACATAACGGGAGTATCATGAAGCATATGACTAGCACATTTAAGCCTAACCCACTTCCTATGCATAGGGATTTTGTGAGCAAATAACTTATGGGAACAATAATCAACTAGCATAGGAAGGCTAAACAAGCATAACTTCAAAATTTTAAGCACATAGAGAGGAAACTTGATATTATTGCAATTCCTACAAGCATATATTCCTCCCTCATAATAATTTTCACTGGCATCATGAATGAATTCAACAATATAACCAGCACCTAAAGCATTCTTTTCATGATCTACTTGCATAGAAAATTTACTACTCTCCACATAAGCAAAATTCTTCTCATTCAGAATAGTGGGAGTATCATAAGAGACTCGAATACTATAAATTGTTTCCATATTAAAAGAGTAATGTTCAGAAAAAGGGTAATCATAATCATGACAAGTTTTATAAATATAATCATCATTACTTCTTATAGCATAAGTTTTATCACAATAATCATCATAAGCAGCAACTTTGTTCTCATCATAATCAATTGAAACCTCTTCCAAAATAGTGGATTCATCACTAAATAAAGTCACGACCTCTACAAATCCACTTTCATAAATATTATAAGATTCAACACCTTCCAAAATAGTGGGATCATTAATTCCTAAAGTTGACAATCTTTCAAACCCACTTTCATCAATATAACCATCGTAAACAGGAGGCATGCTATCATCATAATAGATTTTCTCATCGAAACTTAGGAGGCTAAAAATATCATCTTCATTAAACGTAGCATCCCCAAGCTTGGGACAAACATTAATTGCATCAAATATATTCTCAAACATGTCATTCTCATCAAACATAGCATCCCCAAGCTTGGGCCTTTTCATATCATAAGCATAATCACTCTCATCATTAATAGTATGGATAGCACCAATAGTATAGCAATTATCATCATCACAATGAGTAATAGGAGCAACATCATTTGAGAGGGATACCTTTTTACCTTTGCTTCTCCGTCTTTTCTTTTTCTTCTTCACATCATGTGTGGGTTTAATCCTCTTTTTTGAGATCTTTATTAATGAGATTGGTTGAATAGAAAGCTCCTCCTTGTTACCTGATTCATCATAAGAAATAATAGGAGGATATTGGGAAGTATCTTCCCTTTCATTAGTATTCTCTTCATCTTCTATTTGCTTTATTTTCTTTATGTAATTGGCAATGTAAGGATTTTCAATGCAATTCATCGCACAATACATATAAATTTCCTCTAGATCAATATCAAGAAATTTCTGAAGGTTAAATTCTGGAATATGCTTAGTTAAACATTTCATTTCTTCATAACCCAAAAGCAAACTAAGTTCATTATGATGCGCAAGGGAAATCAAGTCATCACAATTTTTGGACACGATTCGATCATCAAACAATTTGCATCGGAGATTTAAATGACCATGTTCATTTCAAAGTTCACAAGTACGGTAAAGATATTTTAAATTTTCAAAACTCATATCTAGCCTTTCTTGCAACCATTTAGTTTCTAAATACTTATGCCTCTTCCAAAATCTATTTTCTCTATTTGGTGTGGACTTGCAAACCCAATGCACTCCACAAAAATTGACATGCTTATAGGAGACATTTTCATCATGACTAGTGCAATCATCATTAGTCCTATGGATATTCAAAGAGTTCATACTAACAACATTGCAATCATGCTCATCATTCAAAGATTTAGTACCAAACATTTTATAGACTTCTTCTTCTAGCACTTGAGCACAATTTTCCTTTCCATCATTCTCACGAAAGATATTAAAAAGATGAAGCGTATGAGGCAAACTCAATTCCATTTTTTTGTAGTTTTCTTTTATAGACTAAACTAGTGATAAAACAAGAAACAAAAAGATTCGATTTCAAGATCTAAAGATATACCTTCAAGCACTCACCTCCCCAGCAACGGCGCCAGAAAAGAGCTTGATGTCTACTACGCAACCTTCTCCTTGTAGACGTTGTTGGGCCTCCAAGTGCAGAGGTTTGTAGGACAGTAGAAAATTTCCCTCAAGTGGATGACCTAAGGTTTATCAATCCGTGGGAGGCGTAGGATGAATATGGTCTCTCTCAAACAACCCTGCAACCAAATAACAAAGAGTCTCTTGTGTCCCCAACACACCCAATACAATGGTAAATTGTATAGGTGCACTAGTTCGGCGAAGAGATGGTGATACAAGTGCAATATGGATGGTAGATATAGGTTTTTGTAATCTGAAATATAACAACAGCAAGGTAACTAATGATAAAAGTGAGCGAAAATGGTATTGCAATGCTAGGAAACAAGGCCTAAGGTTCATACTTTGACTAGTGCAAGTTCTCTCAATAATAATAACATAACTAGATCATATAACTATCCCTCAACATGCAACAAAGAGTCACTCCAAAGTCACTAATAGCAGAGAACAAACGACGAGATTATTGTAGGGTACGAAACCACCTCAAAGTTATCCTTTCTATTCAATCTATTCAAGAGTCCATAGTAAAATAACCTGAAGCTATTATTTCCATTCGATCTATCATAGAGTTCGTACTAGAATAACACCTTAAGACGCAAATCAACCAAAACCCTAATGTCACCTAGATACTCCAATGTCACCTTAAGTATCCGTGGGTATGATTATACGATATGCATCACACAATCTCAGATTCATCTATTCAACCAACACAAAGAACTTCAAAGAGTGCCCCAAAGTTTCTACCGGAGAGTCAAGACGAAAACGTGTGCCAACCCCTATGCATAAGTTCATTGAACCCACAAGTTGATCACCAAAACATACATCAAATAGATCACGTGAATATCCCATTGTCACCATAGATAAGCACGGCAAGACATACATCAAGTGTTCTCAAATCCTTAAAGACTCAATCCGAAAAGACAACTTCAAGGGGAAAACTCAATTCATCACAAGAGAGTAGAGGGGGAGAAACATCATAAGATCCGTACATCAAGATCGTATCACCTCAAGAACATGAGAGAGATAGAGAGATCAAACACATAGCTACAGGTACATACCCTTAGCCCCGAGGGTGAACTACTCCCTCCTCGTCATGGAGAGCACCGGGATGATGAAGCTGGCCACCGGTGAGGGATTCCCCCTCCGACAGGGTGTCGGAACAGGGTCCCGATTGGTTTTTGGTGGCTACAGAGGCTTGCGGCAACGGAACTCCCGATCTATTGTGCTCCTCGATGTTTTTAGGGTATATGGACATATATAGGCGAAAGAAGTCGGTCAGGGGATCCACGAGGGGCCCATGAGGGTGGGGGCGCGCCTAGGGGGGTCGGGAGCGCCTCCCAACCTTGTGGCTTCCTCGTTGCTTCTCTAGCGTATACTCCAAGTCTCCTGGATTGCTTCCGTTCCAACAATAACTTTCCTGAAGGTTTCATTCCGTTTGGACTCAGTTTGATATTCCTTTTCTTCCAAACACTGAAATAGGCAAGAAAACAGCAATTTGGGTTGGGCCTTCGGTTAGTAGGTTAGTCCCAAAAATAATATAAAAGTGTATAGTAAAGCCCATAAACATCCAAAACGGGTAATATAATAGCATGGAGCAATCAAAAATTATAGATACATTGGAGACGTATCAGCGCTCCGCCGGAGGGGGAATCGATCATGGATGGCTTCTACATCAACACCATAGCCTCTCCGATGAGTTGTGAGTAGTTTACCACATACCTTCGGGTCCATAGTTATTAGCTAGATGGCTTCTTCTCTCTCTTTGAATCTCAATACAATGTTCTCCTCGATCTTCTTGGATATCTATTCGATGTAACTCTTTTTGCGATGTGTTTGTCGGGATCCGATGAATCTCAATACAATATTTGAATCTCCTCTGAATTCTTTTATGTATGATTGGTTATCTTTGCGAGTCTCTTTGGATTATCAGTTTGGTTTGGCCTACTAGATTGATCTTTCTTGTAATGGGAGAACTGCTTAGCTTTGGGTTCAATCTTGTGGTGTCCTTTCCTAGTGACAGCAGGGGCAGCAAGGCACGTATTGTATTGTTGCCATCGAGGATAAAAAGATGGGTTTTATATCATATTGCTTGAGTTTATCCCTCTACATCATGTCATCTTCCCTAATGCGTTACTCAGTTCTTATGAACTTAATACTCTAGATGCATGCTGGATAGAGGTCGATGTGTGGAGTAATAGTAGTAGATGCAGAATTGTCTCGATCTACTTGTCGCGGACATGATGCCTATATACATGATCATGCCTAGATATTCTCATAACTATGCACTTTTCTATCAATTGCTCAATAGTAATTTGTTCACCCACCGTAATACTTATGCTATCTTGAGAGAAGCCATTGGTGAAACCTATGGCCCCCGGGTCTATTTTCTATCATATAAGTTTCCGATCTAATTTATTTTGCAATCTTTACTTTCCAATCTATATCATAAAAATACCAAAAATATTTATCTTATTACTATCTCTATCAGATCTCACTCTTGCAAGTGGTCGTAAAGGGATTGACAACCCCTTTATCATGTTGGTTGCGAGGTTCTTGTTTGTTTGTGTAGGTACGAGGGACTTGCATGTAGCCTCCTACTGGATTGATACCTTGGTTCTCAGAAACTGAGGGAAATACTTGCGCTACTTTGCTGCATCACCCTTTCCTCTTCAAGGGAAAACCAACACAGTGCTCAATAGGTAGCATGGTACTTTGAGAAACACATGCTCCTTAGTCAGCATGCCAACACGAAAGGGAGGAAGAAGAACATAACTTGGTTGAATGAAGTTAATGTCAACAATAGGTTCACGTGGCGCTCGAAAAATAGGTTCACGTGGCACTCGATAGAGCATTAAATATTTGATTAACATGCGGCTCACTAATGTGAACACGAAAGATGGGGCTAAGAAAGTCAAATAGTAAATAAGAAAACAAATATAAATAGGTAGTGGATTTATTATAGGAAAAGGAAAGTGGCACGAAAAGTCATTCCCGGGATACCACACGGATCATGGTGGCAGGGGCTATGTCAGAAAGTAGAGGAGCAGGCCGATGTTTTGTCTTTGCCGCCAACAGAAGATGGTTGACTACTTCCTTGGTTCGATTCCATGCAGCACACAATTTATTTTTCCTTTAGTAATTCCCAAATTGTCATGGAGGGTGCACGTCCCTTCCTTCTATGATCCATGTTTCATTCTAATTTTTTTGTACCGCCTCCAAAGCATTTTATTCATTAATAGGCGTGTACATATCCGACTGCATAGCAATAATCAGATAGTCAAGGCTTACATCAAAACAAACAGAAAGTAAAAAGGTCTAGTGCCTCCTTGGAACACGTATGAGCAGCTCCATTGGTACTCCTCCTACCAAATTGAAATTTAAAACTGAAACCACGTTCGACAGCCAAAAGCATAGCATCCCGGCACGCCAACAATTCAATCAGAAAGGTGTGCGATACAACCTCATATTTACTGCACCTCCCAACGATGAAAATACCAGAATGATCTCTAACAACTGCAGCCACTCCAGACACCTCTGCACCATGCTGACCACACCATCAGAGTCAATTTGGAACTACCAATTCTCAGGTGGCTTCCATCTCTCAACAGGTCCTATAATCCCTTGTTGCCCCTGGTCTGGGATGTTCAGAGCAGCAAGATGTTCAACTACTAATTGCATCAATTTTAGGGGCTCAAACTTGACTTCCTCATGTGTGTATTTATTTCTACTGCTCCAAATTTCCCACATTACTGAAACCACAACAGCACTCATCTTCTTGCTGATAAAAGACAGGTCTAAAATATATCTCAACCAAGTTACAGGTTGTAGCTTTGGGACCTTAAGGTCAAAATATTCATTGGCTGTGTCCCAAAATAATCCTGCATTGTCACATGTGATAAGAGCACGCAACTTCCATAGAAGTTTCCAAATATGAGAACCATTTGCAGGGCTACCAGACACATTGCTGCTCATTGTCTTTTCATCCTTTCAAAAGCATGCCCAGATATCCACATAATCAATTCTCTCGGCCGGTCTGGCACAAAAAGGGGCGCAATATATTTCTAATGTACATCCCCCATCACCAATCCTTCTCGGATTGGGCCTTCTTTCAATGCATCTATATCCCTCTCCTGAAATCCATCCTTTCCTTTTAATTTGTAGTGTGCACTTTCCCTGTCTTGAAATCCATCGTTCCTCTAATTGACATCCCTCAATCCCCCCTATTTAATTCCTTTTAAATCCATCCTTCCTTTTATCCATTCTTCCTTCCTCTAATTGACGGCCCTCAATCTCCCCCGTTTAATCCAGCCCTCCTTTTATTCGTTCTTCCTTTAAATCCCTCTGAAATCCATCCTTCCTCAGATCGAAGACCCTCAATCCGTCGTTTAATTGTTCATGCAACATCTCATCACTTTACTTTAGGCGTCTTGATGATATTCCAGCGAACTTGCTAACTATATAAACTTGTAGGAGTAGCTTTAAAACGCCAATGTGGGACTATTTTACATGAATCAATGTTGCCTGGTTGGTTGCTGC
The DNA here is from genome assembly GCF_018294505.1 of Triticum aestivum. Lineage (NCBI taxonomy): Eukaryota > Viridiplantae > Streptophyta > Magnoliopsida > Poales > Poaceae > Triticum > Triticum aestivum. The sequence continues at coordinate 397,124,921 of NC_057804.1, read as the reverse complement.
TCCTATGGACAGACGGTAGGTCAGGAGTTAGGAGTTCGATGTACACCAGGCACTAAATATTTGTAGCCCAATGTACCTTTTTTCTCAAGTGGCTCGTGGCCCACAAAAGGCCTAGTAGTCCGTCCAATAGGCCCAACCAATGGATGAAAATTATGGGAGCGAGGTGGACGGACCCCAAAATAGTACCACCTCATTTATAATACGATTTTGTCTATACCAATCGTAAAAACATATTATGACATGATAAGAAAGCGTATTATGATGGTGAACCCATGGAGTCAATCCGTGCTTTATTATTAACTAGTGAAAGTATGCACCCTAGGCCTAATTTTCCATCATTGCAATACCGTTTGTGCTCCGTTTACTATTTACTACCTTGCTGTTTTTTATTGTTCACATTACAAAACACTACTAGGGAAAACCCTAGTAGTAGCACGAGTTTTGAGGCTAGCAGCAGCACGGGGGGCCGCGCTACTAATAAGGCGCTACAGCTAACTCATAGTAGTAGCGCGGCCCTAACACGCGCTACTACTGTTGACGATATCAACAGCGCTTTTCAGGAACGCGCTACTATTAACTAGCTGTAGCGATTTCGCCATCCCTCGCTACTGCTATATCTTCCACCATTTTCCCACTACCCTTTCCCTTTCAGTTTCCCTTTCAAATACTAGATACTAGGTACTGCTAGTAGATATCAAATTCATAAACCATTACTAGGTAGTACTCCCTTCGTTCCAAATTACTCGTCGTGGTTTTAGTTCAAACCATGACGAGTAATTTGGAACGAAGGGAGTACTAAATAACAATTTCATGCATAGTCAACATGCATCCTCAAGCAATACAAGGTCATATCAACGGCCATCATCATATGTAGTTCTAGATGATATTGACGACGATCATCATATGTAGTTCTAGATGATATAGCCACACACACACATATGTAGTTCTAGATGATATAGCCACACACACACATATGTAGTTCTAGATGATATCAAAGACAATCATCATCCTCAAGCCTGGGCGGTTGGTCTTCCTGATAGTAATTAGGATGGCCTGTCCAACACGAAGATTCTTGCCATCGAGGAATTTCTTCCACCCAACCGAGTTTAAGTGTGTGCGATCGTCCGTGTCCACGCGATAAGTACAGGTTGTGACGGAGCCCCTTGTAGTAAGGCATAGTCCAGCTGAGCCTTCTTCATTAGGCTCGATACCATAACTCACAGATATGCTCTTTGCCAATTTCTGAATAAGAAAACATATCAATTAATAAATAGCCTCGCAAATAAGTACATATGGATTATCTACACTATTAATAGTTTCCTTAGATTCTACACTAATAAGCATGTGATCGAACTCTACACTAAAACTCTACACTAAGTAATTCATTGGATAATTTGCATTTGTAAGTATATAACATACCATATCATGTCGATCAACCATGGTATTTGTCAAGCGGGTCACGAATGGCACCCCGACAAAGTCAGCACGTGGAGGAATTATGTCCCACAGGTTGGACACCTCCTCCTCACTCGGCCTTGTTCTTTGAGCTACGATGGCTTCATGAAGTGGGTCCTCATCATCTTCATCGAGTGGGTCCTCATTATCTTCATCATCTTCATCATCTTCGTCATCTTCATCATCTTCCACCAGGTTGAGATAAATGACGGCTAGCTTGGGTCTTTCTACTCGGAAGGAGAAGATGATCAACTCACCACTAGTAAGACGCATGCGAGCGACGAAACGGGCCCATCCATCTCCTCCAATCTGTGACATATTCGTCCTTTCTCGACCTCCATAGTGTACGTCCCCCCAGGAGCCTCAAATGTCACAGTGTCTCCTGTCAGCTTGTTGAATTTCAACCTCACATTGCATGGGACGATCTGTGTAAAATAAGCAAAATGACATAATGCAGTAATGCCAACACTAAAATAAAATAGTGATTACATTTCATCTAATTTCTTACCGCCGCATGACGAAAACTCGGCTGGAAGTAGATGCCGAACAGCTTGCCAGTTGCAAGGCTGCTGGCGCATCTTGACTTGCACAGTCGACATAGTGGTGGTGGTGGTGGCGCCATTTTTCCTAAAGCAATATGAGCAAAGGATTAACGATCAACTAAATCAAAATGTTCTAAGTGAACTAAATCAACTAGCCTACTAAATCAACTAAATCAAAATGTTCTAAATCAACTAAATCAACTAGCCTACTAAATCAACTAAATCAAAATGTTCTAAGTCAACTAAATCAACTAGCCTACTAAATCAACTAAATCATATCAACTAAATCAAAATGTTGCATATGAACTAGCCTACTAAATCAACTAAATCAAAATTTTCTAAGTCAACTAAATCAACTAGCCTACTAAATCAA